>NC_142571.1:900000-1130000 GCF_041283825.1 Pyrus communis
GAGTTAAATAGTGCTCTGCAAGGAAAACCTCTGGAAGTGGAAACCATGCGTTCTCGTTTTGCAAGGTGTGGCTGATCACCAGGTTCCAGCAACAAGAACATGGTAATTTTTTTAGGATATATTGTTCGTCTACGAAAATTCAAAGATTATTATCTCATCATTGCATACAGAAAAAAGGATATTTATTCCATGAAATTGAAAGATTCTGTTATCCTCAAAAGGGTGAGACTTCTTGTTCATAGAAGTAATGGCCAGAAGGGCTGCCATTTGTTACCATTGCTAGCCTCACAACACTTTCAGCACCTTCGTCTATTGTTAATATTCCGGTATTGAAGTTCAAATCTGTTTTGACAAATCCAGGGCTTACAGAGTTGATGCAGATATTCGGGTACTGCTTGGCCATGATCCGCGTGAAAGCGTTTATGGCTGCTTTTGAGAGTATATAGGCAGAGAGGGAAGCAGGCCATCCTCTGGTTTCTAGCATATCTTCTTTGAAGTCTTTTAGAAACTCGCTCAAAACCTCGTCTATTCTGTCTTCTGTGAGTTTTTCGGCATCACTTAACAACCCTTTAGCCCATCCATTTGGGATATGCTGAAACAAAACATGCATGCCAACAGAATTTCAGTTTTCCCAATTATGGAAGACATTTGATCTTGAAACAGAAATACGATGAGATGCCAAAAGTATGAAAAATCTTCGCACCTTTAACAATCCCATGCCAGAAGAAAGACTGACAACTGTTGGTGAATCAGATAGCTGGAGGAGGGGAAGCAGTGCTTTGGTCATTTTCTTGGAACCATAGAAGTTTGTTCTCACGCATACTTCAGCTAACTCGTACGTTTGAGTCATTATTTCACTCCAATTGACTCCCACACCATCCTGCATCAAGGAAAAGAAAGATTTCATTTTGCCATTGTGCATTTTTGAATGAAAGATTTATGGCACTTAGCCATACCTATAAGGAAAGTTCTCTTCACTCACCCATTTTTAACTCTCACACGCCCTTGTTAATTTTTGGTCACTGATCTTTTTCAATTCATTCGATCCGACGACAAAAAATTGAAAGGAGTGTGTGAGAAGTAAAAATGGGTGTGTGGATAGCACTACTCAACCTACAAATTTGACAATGTAAGGACCCATCTTATAACCATTTCAGTTTTCAGTTTTCAGAAAATAAAAATGTAAAACCAAAAACTGAAAACTGAAAGCCAAATTTTGAAAACTCAAGATAAGTTGGATTTTAAATAGTGAATAACGAGACTTACCCTAGCAACACCAGAAGCTACAGCAGCTCTGAAAGCTTCAGGGTCTGCAATGGTTCCTCTAACCCCTGCATTGTTTACCTGTGGAAGTTCCGAAACATTTCATCTTTTTTCAATCCCAACAAAATATTAAGACCCTTCATCGTACTTACCGATTTTCTGTCTTATTTTAAGCTGAATTACGAAGCGACTCAGTTAAAATTTACAACGCAGTGGATAAGTGAAAATTTTCAATAGGGTTCACATAATTATCTTGAAATATTAGTATCATATAGAGTTGGCGAATAAGGTCCGTTCATTAAAAATTTTAAAATTCACAACAAAAAAATGGCAAAAAAGAAAGTACTCATTCAGAACAGGAAGTTTGATTATAAAAATGGTTTCGAATCATACCAAGATATCTAGTTTCCCGAATTGGGTTTTGACAAAATCAGCTAGGGAAGCAACACTAGCAGGATCCGTTACATCAAGCTGATGAAAAACCACAAGGTCAAAGAGGCCACACTCTTTCAAAATTTCAATAGCTTCAAGACCCATTTTCTCATCTAAAGCAGTTAACACCACCATGATCCCATTTGCTGCCAACTTCTTAACTGTTCCGAATCCAATCCCCTGATTCGAGCCTGCGACAACCGCATACCTGACAAAATCAAAACCTCATTTCACTAAAAATCAATTAAGATACATGTGTCACAGTATCCAACAAGCATCCATCAATTATTGAATAAGTTTGGCTTAAGTGAATGCAAATCTGGCTGTACTCCTCTTGTTGCTATTGACAAATTGAGCAAAGAAGATGGAAGCGGCCCAGCAAGTGAAGAGCAATATAGGAAGATTGTGGGCAGTCTGTTATATCTTAATGCTACTAGGCCATATATGATGTATGCAGCTAGCTTACTTGCTAGATATATGCATTGCCCTACAAATAAGTACCATGGGACTGCCAAGAGAGTGCTTAGGTATGTCAAAGGAACACTAGATTATTGACTGAATTATGAAAAGGGGAAGAATGCAATACTGATTGGATACTGTGGCAGTGATTGGAGAGGTTCAATTGATGATAGCAAAAGTACATCAGGCTATGCATTTCCCCTTGGGAGTAGAGTCTTCTCATGGGCATTTGTTAAGCAAAATTGTGTTGCACTTTCAACTGCAGAGGTAGAGTACATCAGAAGCCACAGCTCAGGCTACATGGCTTAGGTTTGTTCCGGAGGATTTTGGAGAGTTGCAAACTGAAGCAACTCCTTTTTAGTGTGACAATACAATTGCAATCTCTATAACCAAGAATCCAGTATTTCATCAAAAGACAAAGCATATTGATAGAAGGTATCACTTCATCAAGGATGCTTTGCAGCAAGGAATTGTTGATTTGGTCTACTGTCCTACCAAAGAACAAGTGGTAGACATTTTTACTAAAGCTCTGCCAAAGGAGAGGTTCAACTATCTCAAAGATAAGCTTGCAGTCATATCAGCTCAACGCTTCAAGGTGAATGTTAGTGTATAAGCCATGAGCTGATTTTAAGTTAGTTGAAATAAGCCTTGCATTTAGTTGTGTATTCACTATGGTTAAAATTACCAAGTGTAGGGCTCATGTTGTAATTTTGTCTAAGTGACATATGGATGAATCACCTTGAATCCGGCTAGATGTGCGGCTGAGATCTTTTGATGTAATGGTGAGATTCCATTAGCATAACTAACCGTTATGCAGTGCACGATTGTGTGTGCTAGTGTGAGAATAAAAGAAAACATTCCTCTGTGATTTTGCAGAGAGAAAGAGAAGCATCCATCACTATCTCTATTTCTGTGATTTTTCTTTCTTCCTTCTTCGATTCATACACTCTCATGCTTAAACTTTTAACACCTTGGAGAAATTCTCATAAATAAACCGTTGTATACAACATTTCACAAACATGAGAGTAGGGTTGTATGCAACACTTTATGTACAAGAAATTTCATTACTGTTGGTGTGGCCAAAAGGTCTGATGCGTGAAGCTTCAAAAACATGAGGGAAGTAGTAGGTACTTACCTCTTTGCCGCTTCTGCCATCGGTGATGAGCTTTCAGATTTGCTTTCTGACTTCTATGTAACATGGCCTTTGTTTTTAAAGTCATTCTGTCCTTGTAACTTCTGTTAATATATTCAACTTTTGATCTTCATTCTTAGGTGTTTGTCTTCTTTTGATGGTAGAATATTTTTTAGCCCTCTTGTCTTTGATTAAGCAAATCAAGGTCGCCTCTTACACATGTAATGCCAAGGGGTGCTCCGGAGTACTCGGCGCTCCAGATATTTTAATCCTTAAATTTTGATTTTTGTATCAAATTTATTATACATTTTAATCCTTAAATTTTGATTTTTGTATCAAATTTATAGTATAATGTCAAGTTTATCCTCCCTCCGGGCCGACCAATAGCTTGAGTTTATTGCTAATTACTATATTACTGAAGGATCCTAACTATGGAGAAGCAGCCATATTCAAAACACTTCTTCGTCCGAATATGAAAATGCGACAAAACTAGTCGTTGAGAACTTCCTTCTGGTATATGTAGAGGTTGCCCTTGAGCAATTGAGAAATTGAAATGTTTGGGTAAGAGGGATATCTAAGTCTCAAGGAATTGAGGTCAAGTTATTAAGAAATAGATTAAAAATTGTTAGATAGAACTAATAGGAGGAATTATAAATGCCCTTCATAATTAACTACGACCTACTTCGTCAGAATATTCTTACTGTCTGGTTGGTCTACGCAATTCAATAAACTGTTTGTCCTGAGTGTTTTTTTACCCTCGGTGCCAATACGAGGCTTGAGAGCAATAATGTGAGCGAGTGTTGGTAGTCAACAGAAGAAATGATCATTTTCAAAGGAATCAAAAATTTCGCATCAGCAAAAACAGCAAAAAAAAAAAAAAAAAACAAGAACATTATTATTTTCCAACAGAAAAATCATATAAAAGTCAATGCTTTCACAGAAAAATCTCTAAAACCCACAAACCCACAAAAAAAAAAAATCATACAGAAATCTCACCGTGCTCAGATATACTAATTAAGATTAAGGGGTTTATATGAGCAAGATCACATACAAACTTGGAAATGCCATACAATCCAAACCCACTTCCAATATCAGCCACAACGAAATGAGGCCGTATCCGCCCAGCCAGAACCTTCTCGATAACCTCCTTCACCGCAACCTATCAATTCCAACACTGAACTTGAGAAAATGTGCGAGAAAATTTGAGCTTGCGATTTTCTCGGAAACCGAACAGGGGTCTAGACTCTAAACCAAACCTTAGGCGAGGGGTGGAGAGAGAGAGAGAGCAGAGGCGAGCTTCGGGCTAGCGAGGATTCGGCTGCAGATTTGGTTCCAAGATTTGCTAACGCAAGCCGCTGATGCGAAGGATAAGCCGGGTAGGTGCGAGAGAATGTCGTCGAAAAGGTCATCGAGGAGGGAGAGGGGAAGAAGCGGTGAAGAAGCAGAAGGCAATGAGTAGTCGAAGCGGAGCATCCACCGACGCAGAAAAGCACCGCTGGACAGATACATTCGTTTTTAAAGGAATGGCAAACTTGTAAATAAATTGAAATCAAACCCCAAAACACTGTCGTTAGGTACAGTGCAGTCCATCCCCTTGTCACGAGAAGCCAAACAAGAGATTGAAAACTCAAAGCAGCACAACCAACCTAATTCTTATGACATGGTGTTTGTGGTTTCTAAATATATATTATATGAGAAAAGTGATTTTTGCCTTTTTTTTTTATATATTTAATTAAACTGATTAAAGAATAATTAAAGAACAAAAAGGAGCAGCGGATGAGTGCCTTGTGCAGTTGACACATAAGGTGATGGTAACAAGTAGTCTCATAGGGTAGGTTTGATTGCTCTTATAGAGTAGGTTTAATTTTACTCCACATTTCTCGCTTATCCATCTCATTACTCGTAATCGGGTCATGAGTAGTGTGAACCCAACATTCACACAACGTAACATCTTCAATGAGCTTTCACAAAGTCAATTTTTTCTCTCAAAGTGTACAAAATATTCAAATGTAGAAAATGTAGAAAGTGTAGAAAATATTGAAATGTGGTGTAAGGTGGAAGATGAGAGTTAGGTATTTATAGAAGAAAAAAAAAATATTTAAAATTTTTCTGTATTTTTAAAAAAATATTCATAATTTTTAATAAATTTTAATGTTGTTAATTAATCTGGATCGTTGGATTTGAAAAATATTCAAATCCAACAGCCAACGAGTTGTCACGAGGCCAATGGTCAAAATTATGACCGTTGGGCCTTTTTTTTTTTTTTTGGTGAAAAAAACATGGACTGTTGATCTGTAATCGGACGGTCCATTTCAAAAGTCAAATTTAAAATTTTTTTACCGTTGGAAATCCAACGACACTGAGGAGGGCTACGTAGCCCTAATCCGGGTGAACACATGTGGGCTGACAAGCAAGCCCCGCCGCCTGCACCTTTGTCTCCTACTCGCGCCCAGTCACGAGTGTGCTGCACACGCCAGCCAAATAGGCCGGCCTCTGGGTCTATCTGAAATGGGCTGGTCTGTTGCCTGGCTTGGGTTGGATGCCAGGCTGTTTTGCGGAGCACTTTGACAGGATGAAACTGATTAAAGAATAATTAAAGAACAAAAAGGAGCAGCAGGTGAGTGCCTTGTGCAGTTGACACATAAGGTGATGGTAACATCCTGTACATTTCTTTAAAGATGGAACGAGTAGTCTCACAGGGTAGGTTTGATTGCTCTTATATTGTGCCGGTAGGAGATAGTCCTGTTCTTGACGTGATGGCCGTGATGTTAGAAAACATGTCTAACATTACGGTTATGGCTAGAACTTTGATTTCTACTCTTTACCGTACTAGTCAAGTTTTACTGAAGTGATTCTAAGAAAAACCGGTATAAAAAAAAGTTGGGAGTTATTTTTGTGTTTGTTAAACATTCAGTTTCAGTTTTTTTTTTCACAGTTTTGGATGAAAAAAAAAACCAAAAACAAGAAGCTGCAAAACTTAACTTTGAAAAATCAGCTTTTTTCATATCTATTTTACATAAAAGTTTACCAAACATTATAATACTGTTTTTTTTTTTAAAAAAGCATTTTTACAAAAAAGTTTACCAAACACTCTGCTACTTTATTTTACAGCTGTTTATTCTCATAGCATAGTAGAAGCAATTTTTTTTTAAAGCACAGTAATACCAAACCAGCCCTTAAGGTGATGAGGATGCTTTAAGGTCACCTTCTACTATAGAAAAATCAAATCGACCCTGGTACAAATGTTGCAGTGGAAAGTTTAAGCATAATAAGCATTGATTAGCTTTTAGAGTCGGTAAGTGAGGCCGCTCACACACTGTTGCTGGTTTGTGGCCTTTGTAGAAACCAGACAGAAAATAAGTAAATCAATGGACATTACATCAAGTCGAACATTGTGCTAAGTAAGAGAGCGATTCGTGTGCAGGTTTTGGAGACAACACATCAAGTTGGAAGATTATCAGTCTCAGTTGCTACAAATATGCCTTACATGGAAATGGTTGGCCAGTGTGAGGCCATTCAAACGAGGAAGCAGCAGAAGTTGTCGACATTTATAGTTTCCCAGCAGAGACAAGAAAGTTTGATTAGATTTTCTAATGATTGCAACCAGGAAAAGGAAACTCTATCTGTTGTTCCGTTGGGCACTCCTACGGTATTTTCTTTAGCATACACTATATGGGAAAGTTATAAATTCAATCCTTTTATTTTGCATTGCATGCATACTGTGTTTTTAGCATATTCTGAGTTTCCGAAAACCATCTGGGACCGCAAAGTGGAAATCCATTCCTTGAATCAAGTGCTATTTCACTCAACCAATCTGTTGGCAATGGCTCTTCGATACTTTGCATAACTGAGTATCAACCATATCCACACTTTCAGCTACTGGCATCAAGCCCCTACGATAACTTTTTAAAGGCTGCAGGTTGTTGATCCGTGTAGAGAAAGTTCGATAGCCTTTGTAGCACGTAAGAAATTTGAGTGTTAACAACAATGGAGCGAGCGACAGTTGTATCTGCAACAAGTTTGTGTTGCTCCCGATTCAGCCAGCCTTGGTTTCTCTTCATATCTCTACTGACCGACTGCATTCATTTATTCATCAATGGTTGATAGGGAGGTTCATTTTATGCGTCTTTTGGTCTCTCCCTCGCTTTACATGTTTGATATTGTAAAGTAAGAGTTTTGCTTACCCACACATATTTTTCTTCCCAACCATTCACTAGTGAAAAAGAAAATGTGCGGGAAAAAAATTTCATGTAAAGTATAAAGATGTGAAATAAGTAAATTTCATTTTCGTACCTTCAGTGTGAAGTGAAAGCATGTTAATTTGTGTATAAAAATTACTTAATTTTGTGTAAAAGAGGAAAGAACTTTATTGAGATTCAGTTATGATGTAAACGATCAGGCTTTCGAAGTTTCGCTACAACTACAGAGCATACTAAGAATTTGAGTAAGAAGGAATACACAAGCTTTGAGGATAACCATGTTTGAGGCACCTACATGATACCACCAAAACTAAAGGCTTTACTCTAATCAGGATCTTTACCAAGGATGACTCAAACAAAGATATTTGCTCAAGAAGAGAAGTTTATACAAAGAATCGATTTCCATTCAAGTCTGCCTACTTACATAGAATACACACATATTTATAGGCTTAGGAGGAACCCTCTCGAACCTCACCTAAAACTATTTGGATACAAGAGGCGTCATCCTTTTTATCCCTTACATAAGATAAGGAGAGATCTTCTCTACATCACAATTAACAATGTTTGACTTAACACTCAAACTAGTCTAGATAAGATTCCTTACTTTATAACACATCAAATACTATTCTAGTGGGGCAACTTATTGTCCAACAACGTAATTTTGGATACTGATCTTAGAACACTAAAATTGTAAGTTATTAGCTAATGGCAAAATGACATGCTCAAAAGGATGAGAGTAAAAACAGTATAGAATGTGACTGTGTATTTTGACTAAGACTTTATTTCTGAGTATACTGATAATTTATAGTTTTAGTTGGAGCATTTTTCATGATAAAAAGAGTTGAGCAGGGGTAGCTGCCTACGTTCATGTCTAAATGTATCAAATAAATAGACCGTCATCATAAACATGTCCAAATGTATCAAATAAAGGAGGGTGGATGGGCAAAGGCTATTTGAGCACAACAGATTTTGTTGAACAAATAATATTATCTGCACTAAGGGATGCGAGAGTGGGGAAATAGGCTTAGCCCAATAACCTAAGATCTCTCATTTAGAAGTGAAGAGTAATATCACTAGAATGTAATACTAAATGGCTGTGCACAAGAGATTTAAACTGGAAAGATTAATTAATTAAAGAAAGTGATATTCACGCACATATTTTTACCTCTCGCATACTCTTATTAATTTTTGGCTATTGATACTTTAATTCATTTAATCCGATGGTTGAAAATGAAGATGTGTGTGAGAGGTAAAAATGAATATGTGATAGCATTACCTTAATGAATTAATTAATTTGTTTCTCTCTAGAATCTTCTTCGATCATTGGAAACAAAACACAATACAGATTCTATTGGACTATGATTTTCTTCCCTCCTCTTCTCATCCATTTCCATTCCCTTTCCTCATATTCTCTTATTTTATCTTTTTCTTGCTATAAAAAATTAAAATAAGATATTGACGTGGCTTAACCGTAACCGTTCAAATAAGAGAGGATGGAAGGAGAGGGAAAAAAAGAGTTAAGAGAATCCTACTCCGATTCTATTACTCTCTCGCTTTTTCCTTTGGGGTGTGATATCCACATATCTATTTTTATTTCTTATACACCTTTTTAATTTACGACGGTCGGATCGGATGAATTGAGGAAGATTAATTGACAGAAATTAACAAGAATGTGTGAGAAGGAAAAAGGAATGAGAACTACATAACACACTCCTTCCCTTTTCTACTTTCTGTTTTCAGTTTGTTTCCCGAGAAAATTCCAAAGAAAACGAAACCCTTCCTAATTTTTGTTTTTGAATTCGAATCCAATTGCATTACATTTTGCGTCTTTGATTTGGGTATTTGTAGAATTTTGAGAAGACCCATTGGATTATAGAAGCTTGAAGTAATGGAGGATGTTCGGGAGCAGGCTGAGCAGGAAAGTCAACTACTTGGTATGTTTATTCATATTTTTGGCTTTAATTTCCAGTTCAAGTATTAAGTCACACTTTTTACGCTCAATCAAATCTTTCAGCTACACTCGGTTTCTGTAAAAGCAAATATATGTCAAATCTTAGACTCGTAGTAGGTTTTCAGCTTCAATTAAATGTCAAATTAACCTGATAAGCGGGGTTTCGAGTGATTTAGTTGGACTAAATGAATACATGGAGATGTTTTCTTCAAGAACAATTCTTCTATCGGTCATTATTGAGCCAGAAACTTATTGTTTTTATTGACTAATTGATAAGATTTCAGAAATAATTTGTATATCGAGAAGGTAGACATTATGACAAAGTACACTGATTCATCGTTCCTTCATGCTTTTATGTTGAGTAACTCAGAAATCCTGTGTTCCAAAACTCATGTAGTACAAGTGGGGATGGCAGCTATGTAGTACCTGTATAATGTGCAAGGGAAAGGGGAAGATTGTCGTTCCCCTCTGCGTATGAGTGAGTTAGATTTCCAAATAATCATATATTAATATAGACTACTACTCATATTTTCATCTTGTTTGTAGGTCAAGATGGTGAAAATGAAACAGTAACTGAACATGGTACCTTCGTTCGTGTCAGAAGATGCTAATGGCCCCCAAAAGTTGATTCTAAGGTGGAAATCCTTCACGAGAAAGTCACAAATCAAATCATTAAGGAAGGTCATGGTCAAATACCATCCAAGTATTCAACATGCTTCTGTAAGTGTCAAGTGGTTTCCTTTTTGGTAGTGCTGTGCTGTGTACATTAGTTGAAAATCTAAGAATTGTTATGTGTGCATGTGTTTGTTAGTATGGGATGGGAGTAAGACATGAATGAGCTTGTGGCTTGCAAACAGACACACAACATCCACGTTCACAAAGTTGTGTATGTATATGGGAGAATTAAATGTGCATGCATTAAAGTTTATAAAAGGGATGCCTAAGATACATGTAGAAATATCTTGCAGTGAATTTTTACTCTGGTTTTTTCAATCACTGAGTGATTGGCATATGTGTGATAGTACCTTACAGAGCATGGACTGAGAGCACGGGACACAAGTTTGAAGACACATGGGATGAACAACGACCACTTGAAATTATTTTAGGAAAAGGTATTAGCCTTGCCGAGTAGTCTGTTACTTTTTATATATACAAAGTATATGCAAACGAGTTCTGGCATGTTCGTTGTTCAGTCTGCAATTAGTTTGTGATTTCTTTATTGCTTTTATTCTCTGTAATTCGTAATTACTTGTCATTCCAGATTATTTGGGTCCATAAGCATTTAAGCATTATCTAGGGGTATTCAATGGAATGGACTTCTTCTTAGTAGTGTATTTTTGTTACTGCAACAGAGAAAAAAGAAATGACTGGCTTGGCTGTTGGGGTGTCCAGCATGAAATCTGGAGAGCATGCCCTATTACATGTAGGCTGGGAGTCGGGGTATGGGAAAGAAGGGAGCTTTTCTTTTCCGAATGTTCCACCATTGGCAGATATATCATATGAAGTTGAACTTATTGGATTTGATGAAACCAAAGAAGTAAGTTCCTCACTTGCTTTCAAATGTCTTCCCAAGTAGTTACCAATTGAAGTTTCAGAATCTCTTTTCCAGGGATTTGCTTCGGTAATATAGTACCATGTATATTTGTGGGTTTTGCCTTTCATCGGGGAAAGCTCAGAGTGACATGACTGTGGAGGAAAGGATTGGAGCAGCAGATAGAAGAAGGATGAATGGAAATGCTTTATTTAAAGAGTAAAAACCAGAGGAGGCAATGCAATGGTATGAAATGGTTACGCGCTTGTAATGCTTACATATTTTATTTATGGCTGATGAGCTTTTGAGTTGTCCAGTCTCTTTTTTGTATTTCCTCTCTGACAAGATTCTAGTGGGTTTTCTCAGGCTATAGCGTATATGGGTGACAACTTCATGTTCCAGTTGTTTGGGAAGTACAGGGACATGGCTTTGGCTGTTAAAAATCCATGCCACCTTAACATGGCAGCGTCTTTTATAAAGCGCAAGCGTTATGAAGAAGCCATTGGACAATGCAGTATTGTAAGTGTAATGCTATCACAAGAAAGTCATCTAATTTTGTGTGTTCAGCGATTGTGCTATTCATCATTAGACACTAGAAAGTTGGGTTTGGAGGTTTATTTGTGAGCATAACTGCATCCCAAAAGTTTCAATATTCATTCACTTTAACCTGCCATTTTGGATTGCCGTAGAAAATGAAAATGTTCTTAGTATGGACCCGTGAAAATTTCTAGGCTCAAGGGCACAATTCTTCAGTTAATAGTCGAATTTTAGGTCCTATGCGACTCTTATGATCTCTTTGGTATGTTACTGTGCATGCTTCATCATGTTGTTCAAACTAAACGTCAAAGCGCTATTTAGGCGAGGAAAAGCCAGAGCAGAGCTTGGGCAGACAGATGTTGCGCGGTAAGACTTTCTAGAGGCATGCAAATTTGCACCTCAAGACAAAGCTATTGCAAGAGAGTTACGTCTGCTTGCTGAACACGACAAGGTTGTTTATCAGAAACAAAAAGAAATCTACAAGGGAATTTTCGGACCAACCCCAGAACCTAAACCCAAACGGGATAATTGGTTGATCATCTTTTGGCACTGGCTGTTGTCATTGTTCTATCGTCTCTTCAGGTGCGAAAGGCATAAAGCTGAGTAGTCAAAGATCTTAAGCTCTTGAATTGCATGATAAATGAGGAAATTCGTATGTTGAACTTGCTAATAAGCAAGACTATGAAATGTAACCCTGAATGTTCACTCATTTACATCTCGGGAGGGAGTTTAGATGCCAATAGTTTTATCCGGGCACAAAGATACGGTGATCAAATTAAAGTATTGAACTGTTCTAAGCTGTTAACAAGAGTTTTATCTCATTTTTGCTTTGCTTATTGAGTTTTCGGTTGTGAATTTTCTGTAACCACCATAATCTTTTAGATGGTGTGTAAAACGGGTCAATTTGTTTCTTTGAAGTGCTTCTTGTTTCTTTAGTTTATCTTTGGCCGGAGAGTATTGTTTCTTTTTTAACAAATTAGGGGTCTATGTGGATAGAGTGATTTAAACAAGGATTTGAATTTTTACAACAATATTGAGTTAATTAAGAAGAACTATTAGACTAGTAGTGATATTTTTGAGGAAAAACGGAATTAGATTCCTTCTCCATTGGTTCTGAAGTTTAATAGTTTAATAATAATTTTTGAGAAATGAAAATATAATATAGTTTGTGTGGTGGAGGGAGGGGAAGCTGGTGTTTGAAAATATAGTATAGTTTTGTTGATATCTTTTGGCACTGGCTGTTGTCATTGTTCTATCGTCTCTTTAGGCACGAAGGGCATAAAGCTGAGTAGTCAAAGATCTTAAGCTCTTGAATTGTATGATAAATGAGGAAATTCGTGTATTGAACTTGCTAATAAACAAGACTATGAAATGCGACCCTGAAGATTCACTCATTTACGTCTCATGAAAGAGTTTAGATGCCAATAGTTTTATCCGGGAATAAGGATACGGTGATCAAATTAAAGTATTGAACTGTTCTAAGCTATTAACAAGAATTTTATCTTATTTTCGCTTTGCTTACTGAGTTTTCGATTGTGAATTTTCTGTCACCACCATAATCTTTTAGATGGTGTGTAAAACGGGTCAATTTTGAGGATGAGATGAAAAAGGTGGAGAGGAAGTCGGAAATGCAGACAAAGAAGATGAAACTCTTTTCTTTTTTTTTTTTTTTTCAGTTTTGAGGATGAGATGGATCCAATGAGCTTACCATATTATTAGAGAAATCGAAAAGACTAGGAGAATAATCTATAATGTCTGGTTCTCTAATGTTGATTAGGAATCTGGGGCAATAATGTAATTTCAAACCTCGCCTACAAAGTAAGTTTTGATGTTTTTTTTTTTTTTTCAAACCTCGCCTGCATATCATCATAGCATTTCTAATTTAAAAATAAATTAAAAAACCCACTTTTTCTCTTTTCTATACATTTTCCTTTTAAAATTTTTATATTTACACGCGCATAATGCATGGGCTCCATTTAATTCTCTATAAATAAAGCATATCATGTTTTAGTAGGCGCATGAAATTGAAGAATCATACATAAGGGATCCCCTTCACCAAATCCTACCCATCAACTAATCTGAACCCTTGAAATTTGATTCAACAGCTAAAAACATGAGTCCATTTTAAAAGTTATAATAACTTTAGCCGTTAGATCAAATTTTAAGGATCCAGATCGATTGATGGGAAGAATTTGGTAGAAGAGATTAGGAGATGATCCCCTTCCATAAATAAGCATGTCATATTATGTGAAATCATAAAAATATTGGATTGAGGTTTGAAATTTCCTCTTTCAAATGGACCCCAATTTTCTACTTCCCTAGTCGAACAAAGTTTGTTTTTGCCGTAACTTGTGGAAAAGGGATATAATATGTTAACCATTCAGAACTTGTGGAAAAGGGATATAATGTGTTAACCATTCAAGTTATTCTTTAATTAAAAGTTATTCTTTAATTAAAGTGGAATGGGAATGAGTCTGTTAACCATTCAAGTTATTCTTTAATTAAAAGTTATTCTTTAATTAAAGTGGAATGGGAATGAGTCTGTTAACCATTCAAGTTATTCTTTAATTAAAGTGGAATGGGAATGAGCTTACCATATTATTAGAGAAATCGAAAAGACTATGAGAATAATCTATAATGTCTGGTTCTCTAATATTGATTAGGAATCTGGGGTAATAATGTAATTTCATACAAAGTAAGTTTTGATGTTTTTTTTTTTCAAATCTCGCTTACATATCATTATAGCATTTCTAATTTAAAAATAAATAAAAAAAACCCACTTTTTCTCTTTCTATACATTCTCCTTTTAAAATTTTTATATTGACACGCGCATAATGCATGGGCTCCAATTAATTCTCCAGAAATAAAGCATACCATGTTTTAGTAGGCGCATGAAATTGAAGAATCATAAATAAGGGATCCCCTTCACCAAATCCTACCAATCAACTAATCCGAACCCTTGAAATTTGATCCAACAGCTAAAAACATGAGCCCACTTTAAAAGTTACAATAACTTTAACCGTTTGATCAAATTTTAAGGGTCCAGATCGATTGATGGGGAGGATTTGGTAGAAGAGATCAGGAAATGATCCTTTTCCATAAATAAGCATGCCATATTATGTGAAATCATAAAAATATTGGATTGAGGTTTGAAATTTCCTCTTTCAAATGGACCCCAATTTTCTACTTCCCTAGTCGAACAAAATTTGTTTTTGCCTTAACTTGTGGAAAAGGGATATAATATGTTAACCATTCAGAACTTGTGGAAAAGGGATATAATGTGTTAACCATTCAAGTTATTCTTTAATTAAAGTGGAATGGGAATGAGTGTGTTAATCATTCGAGTTATTCTTTAATTAAAGGGGAATGGCATATGTAAAGACACAGCTATTGCAAGAGAGTTACGTCTGCTTGCTGATCACGACAAGGGTGTTTATCAGAAACAAAAAGAAATCTACAAGGGAATTTTCGGACCAACCCCAGAACCTAAACCCAAACGGGATAATTGGTTGATCATCTTTTGGCACTGGCTGTTGTCATTGTTCTATCGTCTCTTCAGGTGCGAAAGGCATAAAGCTGAGTAGTCAAAGATCTTAAGCTCTTGAATTGCATGATAAATGAGGAAATTCGTATGTTGAACTTGCTAATAAGCAAGACTATGAAAATGTAACCATGAAGGTTCACTCATTTACATCTCGGGAGGGAGTTTAGATGCCAATAGTTTTATCCGGGCACAAAGATACGGTGATCAAATTAAAGTATTGAACTGTTCTAAGCTGTTAACAAGAGTTTTATCTCATTTTCGCTTTGCTTATTGAGTTTTCGGTTGTGAATTTTCTGTAACCACCATAATCTTTTAGATGGTATGTAAAATGGGTCAATTTGTTTCTTTGAAGTGCTTCTTGTTTCTTTAGTTTATCTTTGGCCGGAGAATATTGTTTCTTTTTTAACAAATTAGGGGTCTATGTGGATAGAGTGATTTAAACAAGGATTTGAATTTTTACAACAATATTGAGTTAATTAAGAAGAACTATTAGACTAGTAGTGATATTTTTTGAGGAAAAACGGAATTAGATTCCTTCTCCATTGATTCTGAAGTTTAATAGTTTAATAATAATTTTTGAGAAATGAAAATATAATATAGTTTGTGTGGTGGAGGGAGGGGAAGCTGGTGTTTGAAAATATAGTATAGTTTTGTTGATATCTTTTGGCACTGGCTGTTGTCATTGTTCTATCGTCTCTTTAGGCACGAAGGGCATAAAGCTGAGTAGTCAAAGATCTTAAGCTCTTGAATTGTATGATAAATGAGGAAATTCGTGTATTGAACTTGCTAATAAACAAGACTATGAAATGCGACCCTGAAAATTCACTCATTTACGTCTCATGAAAGAGTTTAAATGCCAATAGTTTTATCCGGGAATAAGGATACGGTGATCAAATTAAAGTATTGAACTGTTCTAAGCTATTAACAAGAATTTTATCTCATTTTCGCTTTGCTTACTGAGTTTTCGATTGTGAATTTTCTGTCACCACCATAATCTTTTAGATGGTGTGTAAAACGGGTCAATTTGTTTCTTTGAAGTGCTTCTTGTTTCATTAGTTTATCTTTGGCCGGAGAATATTGTTTCTTTGTTAACAAATTAGGGGTCTATGTGGATGGAGTGATTTAAACATAAGGATTTGAAATTTTGCTAAAATATTGAGTTAATTAAGAAGAACTATTAGACTAGTAGTGAGGTCGTGGAATTGTTCCTGTTCTCACCTAAACTACTGGCTAACAAAATGCTCTTTGTCAATCAAAAGACAATTTGGTATTCTACAACAAAATAAAATCTTCAAGTGTTTTGGCTTTTTTTTTTTTTTTTTTTGGGGGGGGGGGGGGGGGGGGGGCGCGAAGAAAAAGGGGGAAGAAAAAGGCAGAGAGGAAGTCGGAAATGCAGACAAAGAAGACGAAACTCTTTTTTTTTTTTTTTTTTTTTTTTTTTTTTCAGTTTTGAGGATGAGATGGATCCAATGAGCTTACCATATTATTAGAGAAATCGAAAAGACTAGGAGAATAATCTATAATGTTTGGTTCTCTAACGTTGATTAGGAATCTGGGGCAATAATGTAATTTCATACAAAGTAAGTTTTGATGTTTTTTTTTTCTTTCAAACATCGCCTATATATCATCGTAGCATTTCTAATTTAAAAATAAATTAAAAAACCCACTTTTTCTCTTTTCTATACATTTTCCTTTTAAAATTTTTATATTTACACGCGCATAATGCATGGGCTCCATTTAATTCTCTATAAATAAAGCATATCATGTTTTAGTAGGCGCATGAAATTGAAGAATCATAAATAAGGGATCCCCTTCACCAAATCCTACCCATCAACTAATCTGAACCCTTGAAATTTGATCCAACAGTTAAAAACATGAGCCCATTTTAAAAGTTATAATAACTTTAGCCGTTAGATCAAATTTTAAGGGTCCAGATCGATTGATGGGAAGGATTTGGTAGAAGAGATCAGGAGATGATCCCCTTCCATAAATAAGCATGCCATATTATGTGAAATCATAAAAATATTGGATTGAGGTTGAAATTTCCTCTTTCAAATGGACCCCAATTTTCAACTTCCCTAGTCGAACAAAATCTGTTTTTGCCGTAATTTGTGGAAAAGGGATAGAATATGTTAACCATTCAGAACTTGTGGAAAAGGGATATAATGTGTTAACCATTCAAGTTATTCTTTAATTAAAAGTTATTCTTTAATTAAAGTGGAATGGGAATGAGTCTGTTAACCATTCAAGTTATTGTTTAATTAAAGTGGAATGGGAATGAGTGTGTTAATCATTCAAGTTATTCTTTAATTAAAGTGGAATGGTATATGTAAAGACGAGCAGGGACGAGCCATCGTTCACTACGCAAAACCCTATTCTCGTTTACAAGTTTCTACTTTAATTCACTTCACTTGCATGTGTTTTGCTTGTCCTGAATACAAGAAATGGCGGAAGGAGTTCTCTTCAACATTGCAGAACGGATCATTGTAAGGCTTGGAAACTGTGCTTTCCAAAAGATTGGATCGATTTGGGGTGTCCAAGATGAGCTCAACAAGCTCAAGGAGACCGTTGCTGGATTCCAAGATGTTCTCCTTGATGCTGAGCAAAAGCAAGCCAACAACAATGAAGTCAAGTTGTGGCTCCAAAGCGTAGAAGATGCAGTTTATGAAGCCGATGACGTGCTGGATGAGTTTAATACTGAAGTTCAGAGGAGACAAGTGATGCGTGACAATACTAAGCTGTCAAAGGTATGCCTCTTTTTTTTTTAGCTCAAATCAACCTGCTTTATGGTGAAAGATGAATCATTAGATCAAAGATATTAACAAGAGGATTCTAAAGGTTGCACCTCGTAGAACAATTTTAAAGTCACGTAAGCCTGTTGATAATCACCTATTAGGAGTACAATAGGTCTCTGAATAACTCATATTTAACTGCAACAAGTCTCCTACATTATTGTTTTGAATGTTTCGTATAACTTACCGTTACAAAACTCTATTAACTTATTAATACAGTTCTATCGAAATAATGATTGTTTCTACTCAAACTCTTACAGGTGCGCCTTTTCTTTTCTAGCTCAAATCAACTTGTTTTTGGGTTAGAGATGAGTCATAAGATAAAAGATATTAACAAGAGGCTTAGTGAGGTTGCATCCCGTAGACCCAGTGACTTAAACAATAATCGTGAAGATAGAAGATTTATATTGAGAGAGAGGCTCACTCACTCATTTGTCCCTAGGGAAAATATTATAGGGAGAGATGAAGATAAAATGGCAATTATCCAACTTTTGTTGTATCCCATCTCAACCGAGAATGTGTCAACCATTTCCATAGTTGGAATTGGAGGATTGGGGAAAAGTGCCCTTGCCCAAGTCATATTCAATGATGAGGTGATTCAAAAGCATTTTGAGTTGAAAATATGGATATGTGTCTCTAATATATTTGAGTTGGATATATTGGCCAAGAAAATCCTAAAAGCTGACGAGCTTGATAAGAAGCAGCGTGATAAGGTGGACCAGCTTGATATGGATCAGCTGCAAATTGATCTTAGAAAAAAAGTAGATGGGAAGAAATACCTACTTGTGTTGGATGATGTGTGGAATGAGGATCCACATAAGTGGTTTAGCTTGATGGACTTGTTAAAGTGTGGTGGAGAAGGTAGTAGAATATTAATAACCACTCGTACTAAAACCGTTGCGATGACATCACACACAACTAAACAGTACCCCTTAAGGGGTTTGAATGAAGTGCAAAGCTGGTCCTTATTTAAGAAAATGACTTTTCAAGATGGAAAAGAACCAGAGAATTCAACAAATAAGGCAGTTGGGATGGAGGTTGTAAGAAAATGTCAGGGAGTTCCACTCGCTATAAGGACGATAGGTGGGATGTTGCGCAACAAACATCATGAAATAGAATGGCTTAATTTCAAAGAAAGGAAACTTTCAAAAATAAGTCAAAAAGAAGATGATATTTTACCAACACTCAAACTAAGTTATGATGTGCTCCCATCACATTTGAAGCATTGTTTTGCTTATTGTAGCTTGTTCCCACCTGATTATGATATCTCTGTACCAAGATTGATTAGACTTTGGGTGGCACAAGGGTTCATCAAGTCATCCGACGAAAACGACTGTTTGGAGGATGTTGCATTTGACTATTACAGGGAATTGTTGTCCAGATCGTTTTTTCAAGAAGAAAAAACAAATGAGTTTGGTATAATAAGTTGTAAAATGCATGATCTCATGAATGAACTTGCAATCTCTGTGTCGGGGGTCAGAAGCATTGTAGTTGATCTAAACCGAAAGAATTTTGATGAAAAGCTTCGTCATGTATCTTTCAATTTTGATATTGATTTGTCGAAATGCGAAGTGCCAACATCCTTGCTAAAAGCAAGCAAGATACGAACCTTTCTTTTTCTTCGGCAACAAAGTTGGAGTGATCTCCAAAGTCCCTCAAGTAATGCATTTTATACTACAATTGTTTCAAATTTTAAGTCATTACGGATGTTGAGTCTCAATGCATTAGGAATTACAACATTACCTAATTGTCTTAAAAAAATGAAACATTTGAGATATCTTGATCTTAGTGGGAATCCCATGAAGAGACTTCCAGATTGGATGGTTGGACTTTCGAATTTGGAAACACTAGATCTCTCATACTGTAGGGATCTTGTGGAATTGCCTAGAGACATTAAAAAAATGATCAACTTGAGGCATCTCATCTTGGAAGGCTGTATTTGGTTGACTGGAATGCCACGTGGAATTAGTGAATTGAATGGTGTTCGTACATTGAATAGATTTGTTTTGAGCGAAAGCAATTGTTTGGGGAGGGGCGGTAGTGCTGGTCTTGCTGAGCTGGGGTCCCTTCAGGTATTAAGGGGACATTTAGAAATTTATAATTTGAGGCATGTGGTGTCAGAATCAAATGTTGGTACACCTCTCAAGGACAAACACCATCTCCATTCGTTGGAATTGTGCTGGATACCTCGAGAAGATGTAAGCGCAGTTGATGAGGAGGATATTATAAAGTCAATGGAAGTATTGCAACCCCATTCTAATCTAAAGCGGTTGTCGGTGAACGAGTACAGAGGTGTGAGGTTTGCGAGTTGGTTTTCTTCTCTCATAAATATTGTTAATCTCGAATTGTGGTTTTGTAAGAGATGCCAACGTCTTCCGCCCTTGGATCATTTGCCTTCCCTTAAGTCTCTTACAATGTTTGGGTTGGAGAAGTTGGAGTACATATCAGAGAATGAGAGCAGTAATAGTATGAGTGATGAGATGATGAGGATCTCATCCTTTCGCTCCCTGGAGTACCTTTATATAGCAGATTGCCCTGTTCTGAAGGGATGGTGGAGGGCCCACACTCATAACAGTGATGATTCTTCTTCATCAACGGAAAATTTGTCGTTGCCTTCTTTTTCCTGTCTTTCTACATTGAGGATCAAGAATTGTCGTAATCTAACTTCACTGCCAGAAGGGATTCGTGGACTCCCCTGTTTAAATACACTGGATATTCAGCAATGCCCCATGTTAAGCGAGATTGCTCACATCCCACACATTGACATTTATTAAGGTGCGTTTTCTAACATGTCTCAATTCACACTAGCCTAATTCAATACAAACTATGAAATATTCAAACGCCAATCTCATTTCTTAATTTTATTCTTCATTCATCATCACCAGCATTTTATTTCTCTTTAATTTCCTTCTTTTCAATGATATAGTCTTACGTGCAGTGTATGGAGCATCAACCATTTGGATTCAATATGCGATGGCCTTGTTTACTGCTTGATCAAGTTGTATATGATTTTGCTTTTGATTGTCGGGGTTTAGATACTATGTTCCCCCCATTGTATGTTTTTTCTTTAAGTAATATAATATGGGCGTGAGGGCCTAGCCCCCCAGCTTCGACTGGGTTCCAGCCCCTCTTTAAATATTTCTTTTTAATATTTGTTGATGTGAAGCAAAACAACCTTTTTCACGTTATAACATATAAGTCGCATAATTATTAATGCACTGGAGTAAAAAGAATTACCTCTATTAATTGTTAATGCACTGGAGTAACCAAATATTCTAAGACCGAAGGAACTCCAAAATCTACTCTGGATACAGCTCGGGACACAAATATTTGCTCCAAAACCCAAAATTAATCACAATAAACGCTACATTCTAAGTAAAGCAAATAAACTGATTATGTTTTGTCTAGTCACAAGGAAATTCATGACAACCGTTACAAAGACAAAAATATTTGTTGTTTTTCCTTAGTCCTCTCTCTATAAACAACTCAGGCAACTCTTAGTTTCTTTGTTTTCTTTTCCTCGACCAATCAAATGGTCTCCATAAGTCAAAACAAATTCTTCAAACGTACCGAACGTTTACTAATATTTTTCTTTTCTTTTCATTTTTCATCTACTCAATTGAACCGGTCTCTTAAGTTTTCTTAATCTGCAATCAAAATCCTTTGGTTTCTTAAGTTTTCAATCAGAATACATTGGTTTCTTGAGTTCTCTTTTCCATCTTCTATCCCGCATATCTAAGTTCATTATTACCCCACACCAGTTCGTACTTATAATATGATATAGGTTTTATTGCTAAGAACTAAAAAGGGAAAAGTAAGGACCTTGATATTCACACAGAGATCTTCCGTGTAGTTCTCTCGTATCTACAAACACAAACTTATCAACAGATTAGTAAAAGGAAAATTATTACGACCTCTGCAAAAACAAAATAGGAGATGGTTATCAAGCAGGCCCTTAAGTTAAAAGCCCTAGTGTTAAAGACAACTGTTAGCATCTAGCGTTAAAGACAGCTTACAGAAACTTGGTTTTTGTACACTTTCTTCTCCCTTCAATAACATTTTGTTTCTAATCCACAAAAATAAAATGAGCAGGTTAATGATACTCATGTGCAAAATGCTAATCCTATGGTCTAAAGCTAACTTCTAAAAATAAAAAAGTATACATAATAGTATTGGAAAATCAGAAACCCGAGCAATTTTTTATTTTTTATTATGAAAAATAAAAAATAAAATGGAGTGGAGTGGAAGCCAAGGAAGAGACTGACCTCCAACAACGGCGGCGGTCAAAAGAGCTTCCCAGAGCGACATGATCTCGCTGCCTAAAACCATAAGATAAACTTACTGATATAACAGAATGGTTAAATCCAAAGGTATTTAATTCAAACACAACTCAAACCCTAAGCACCATGATAATCCTCAAACCCGGAAAAGGGTGTATACTCACAATTGCAGAATCCCAAAGCCACGCTTGGAATGTCTGAAGTTGAGGCTTGAGCTTAAGTTGTTCCATGAGTGCATTAGCTTCTTTCCACTCATCTCAGCTTTCAATGTGGTATTTTCAACAGCCCAGATAGCATCATCCATCTAAAAATGTTGCAAAAGAAAATTGTTTTACCTCCTAAATCCAAACAGCAAAAGAAACAACAACAAAGCCTTTTCCCACTAAGTGGGGTCAGCTATATGAATCTCAGAACGCCATTGCACTCCCAAACAGCAAAAGAAAAAACGCAGAAAATTAAGTAAACAGAATGCAACTGAACTTGCACAGCTTGCTTGTCAAATTCACGAAATGTTGCTAGAACGTTGTAGCTGCATGGCAAATTCGTCATGTAATTTCTGCTGCCAATGATTTTCTATCGAGTGAATTCATTTTGTGTTCAAATTCCAAGTAATTAATAATAAGAAGGATACCATGAATTTTAATACCGAAATCTGGTAATTAAAAATAAGAAAAATATCATTAATTTCATTTTGGGAAGCTGCTTTTAGCTTAGTAGCTCCATTTGGGAATGCAAATATGGCATCACGGTCAAGAGTCCGACCCAAAGGAAGTGAAAGCTTTTTTGACAGCTCAACATACCCTCCTTTGGTGAAAACATATCCTACAATGCAGCATGAAATAGAGTAAATGGAATAATAGTTGGTTTCCCATCCATTCCTCCACCATACTTAGGAGCAACTACATCCTAAAAGTAAGTCCCCAGACAAACTTCCCGTCCATCCACTGCCGCCGGAGTCTTGAACTTAACAATTGTAAGTCTGCTCTTGCTACTCTTTCCTGCTCGTAATTGCAACATTTTGTTGTTATAGTCCTGCAATGCAAACAGTCAAAAGCTTCGCATAAGCAACTCTCGAAGGGTAAAATTCAAATCCAACATTGAACCAACCCATAAACTTAAAGACATCAAAACCGAAACAGATTACTAAATGTCAAAAAGGAGTATTTCAAGGATATGGCAATAAGGATCACACCTGAAATGCTTTGGTAAGATTGTATACCCCTCTTTGATCAACCCTGTAGAGGTCTCCGCTGATAGTAGAGCATGCAGTAGCACAATAGATAATCTTGTTATAGCCCTGTACTGAGGCGTACAGGGTAGCTGGATCACCCGCATCCCCAGTCAATGGCAACACAGATATGAAAAAGGAGAGAAAATGATAACACCCACCGTTAAAAGGAGTAAATGCAGAGTTTGACACAGAAAACAATAAAAGGAGTAAATGCACATCAGAACCAAACAGTCAAGAAAATAATTTAAAACCAATTCTATATTTCTAATCAGATGATGTGCAATTTTTTTTTAATCGTCTTCAATTTGTGGCACTTCATTCTTAATAAAGAACATTTCACAAAATTCCAGATCTGCTACAACATCAAAATTCTTAATAAACAACATCATTCATTGTCCAGATTGAAACAACATCCCACTAAAATTGACTACACATAAGAATCTCATTCCACAAATCTTCTTCAGTCTAGGCCTAAACAACTGCAAGCAAAAAAATCGCCAAGACACATACTTTCATCCAAATCATCCACCGCCATTAACAAAACCACGACCTATATATTCCTTCAGCTAAGATTAAAGCAAAAATTGAAACCCTAATCATTCTCAAACATGCTTTTGAAATCAGAATAGAAAGGAAACTTGAAATTAGAGGGTCATACAGATTTGGGCTGGGGATTGGACTCGTCGTCGGAATTCACCTCTTCCTCTTCCTCTTCACATTGATTACCGAATAGGTTCTGCATCACGTGGTGCCGCTTCTCCTCCCCATCGCTGCTGATGTGTGCTGCGGTCGGAGCCCTCAAAGTACTGACATTAAATAGTTCATTTGATTAGATCATAGAAAATATCACCATAGTATCCTGCAAATTTCAAGAAGTGTGTGCCGAAACAAATCTGAAAAGGAATGAAAACCCTGTTAACCAAACCCATCAACAATAACATAAGCCTCACCAATCAGAAGCAAGCAAAACCAATCCGACATGGTGAAATCCAGTCAACAAAACAAAAATCCCAAGATACATACTTTCATCCAAATCATCCACCGCAACGACAACACCACAACCTATATGTTCCTTCGGCTAAGATTAAAGCAAAAATTGAAACCCTAATCATTCACAAACATGCTTTTGGAATCAGAATAGAAGGGAAACTTGAAATTAGAGGATCATACAGAATTGGGCCGTGGATTGGACTCATGCTCGGAATCGCTCTATTCCTCTTCCTCTTCAGATTGATCACCGAATAGGTTCTGCATCAAAACCCACTATCAAAAATCATACAAAAATCAATGCATTCACCGAAAAATCTCTAAAACCCACAAACCCCAAAAAAAAATAAAAATAAATAAATAATCATACAAATAACTCACCGTGCTCAGATATACTAATTAAGATTAAGGGGTTTATATGAGCAAGAACACAAACAAACTTGGAAATGTCATACAATCCAAACCCACTTCCAATATTTAGCTATAACGAAATGAGGCCGTATCAGCCCAGCCAGAACCTTCTCGATAACCTCCTTCACCGCAAACTATCAATGCCAACACAAAAATTGAGAAAATGTGCGAGTAAATTTGAGCTTGTGATTTTCTCCGAAACCAAACAGGGCCTAGACAGATGCTGCGCGGGAAGACTTTCTAAAGGCGATCAAATTTGCACCTCAAGACAATGCTATTGCAAGAGAGCTACGTCTTCAGGCACGAAAGGTGTAAAGCTGAGTGGTCAAAGATCCTAAGGCTTTTTTTCCCTTTTTTTTTTGGTCGAAACATCTTAAGCTCTTGAATTGTATGATAAATGAGGAAATCCGTGTATTGAACTTGATGGCAAACATGACTGATTTGCGACCTTAGTATCATCTCCAATTAAAAGGGTTACGTATATTTTTTTTTCTAGGTTTACAAAAAAATTAATTGTTAATGAACAGAGCTATGTTATATTTATATACTATTTTCAATTGAAATGATTAAATGTAATCATTTACCAATTTATTAGTTTTAATTTTACTCTTTAAATTTATTTACTACTTATATCATGTGAAAATAAGGTTATTTAGACATAATTTTTTAGGTGGATAGAATGTGAAAAAATGGAGTAAAATGAGTCAAGATAGTAAAAATTCATGTTTTTAAAAAAGGGTCCTGATTTACAATATGTAAACATAATGTATTTCTAAGGGTTCTGCATCTTTTTCAATTAAAACTAGGGTATAAGCACACACTTTGTGTGTGAACAATTTCATTTTCGTTTTTGTTTTTTATTAAGGAGTGTGATTAGTTTTTAAAATTTTTAAAAAGAGCATGAGACAATGATGATGGGATCTCTTAATAAGGGCATCTTTTTATTAATATTACATAATTACCATCATGCCCTCTTTATGTAAATATTATGTATCAAAAGTAAGGATAAAATAGGAAAAATAGGGATATGATTGTCATTTTGTCAGAAGATGCAAAAATACTATTTTGCCCTCCTTTTTGTCAAGAGTGTCTCAAAAGTGAGGGCAAAATTGAAAACAAAGTGGCAAAAAGTTGACCAGGTGTGTTCTCTTAATATATAGTATAGATACCTACAATATGCGTGTTTTGCAAATTATGTGTTCTGATTAAGTAAAATATGGTCAAATTAGGCCATGTTTTTGTCTATACAGAAAAGCATGATTTTCCTCGTGGGTTTTTGAGATGCATGCGTCCACTCAGCTGTCAAGAAACCAAAAAGGCGGTGCTAGGCTCCACAATTGGGCTACTCGGCATGCCCAACATACATAGCTTAATAGTCTTTTGGCTATCATTCGGCTTGGTGGGTCCCAATTTTTTTTGGCCCAACTCTCCGTTGGAGTTGGGTTTTGTGGTATTTTGGGGCTAAAACTTGACCTATGGTCTAACCTATGGTCTAATAGAAGAGGAAAGAACTTCATTCAATCCACTAATCCCCAACTGATTCTAGCAGTTTTTAGTGCTCCGCAATTTTTTGGATAAATACAACACACAACAATTTCTATTCATATATCGCTCTTTGACATACTGCTTGGGAAAATCTGTCAGCGCATGAAGATTTTGAACGCGTTAGGTTTTAATTTGGACAGTAAGGACTGGGGAATCTATTTTCATAATTTTGATAAAATTGACAAGCTGCAGCAAACTGCAGTACAGACTTCTAGATTTACTGATAGAGGTTCCATGATTTGTTCTACAATTTGGAACAATATTCTAACTCTAATGGCCAATGGTATTTTCTCCACTTTCATGAGTGGCTTAACTAAAGCAATTTCCACTTTTACTTTATCTAGACATATGATTGATACTATGACATTAGTTTGTCTAGTTGTCAATGATTGCTACACTTGTGCTATAAAGTTTATACTTGGCAGTACAATTATCGTATCTCCTACTATATATTTTCTGGAGTACCTGTTTACAAACACAATTGGCAATCAAATGCTTCATGGACGAAAAATGCAGCACGCTCCTCCGTGGTCTGATGGCTTTCTTGTTATTATATGGGAGGTCTTCTTGATAGCTGTGTGCTGGGTTTTAGAATGGCAGATGAAGACATGATGATCATATGGGCATTAGCGTGGCATAGGTATCTGGGTTCAATTCTAGTTGTTTGTTGTCATCTTCAATCGATCAAGATTTCAGTTAGAACATCTTTGAAAGGAAATTCCTATCTAGTTGAGATTGCCCAAGCTGGTGCTAAAGGGGGAGTTATCTTTGAAACTATGCTGGCAGAAGAAGATGCAGTTATCCCAATTGCTGCAATAAGACGACAGTTTTTTGGTGCCTTGATTATTGATCTACATGTTGATTTCTCACTGCTGTTCACTAGTAACCTTGACCTTTGGCCTGTATGGGATATAGGAGATGCTTTAACTACAGCTATAAAGTCAATTCTTGGTTCTGCAGCGACACCAACATAAACCCTGCAGTACATCCTACTTGTCTACCACCACAGCTGCTGGCCACAGGAGTAGGAATTCTTCACCCTAAATCCAAGCTTCACCCTAAATCCAAGCATCACCCTTATCAGGTGCTATCTGTCAAAAGGATTGAGGTCGATATATGCAATATCCTTGCTGCCTTAGCTTTCTCCTCTGGTTCAAAAATGAAGAAGTTGGAGCATGAGGAAATTGGGTATTTTTGTTGTTGGGAGAACATGGGTTCACACCCCACTCTCAAATGTCCCTTGTTGAGTTCTCAGATGGTGCTCAGGCTCGTGTTGTGCTTGAACCTAGAGAAACTAAAGGGTTTACCCTAATTAGGATGGTTACAAATTAAGGATGACTCAAACAAGGATATTTACTCAACAAGAGAAATTTAGACAAATAACTGATTTCCATTCAAGTATGCGTTCTACATAGAATACACACGTATTTATAGGCCTAGGAGGAAATTTCCCGAACCTTCTCTAAAACTGTTTGGAGATAAGACATCGTTCTCTTTTGTCCCTTATATAAGAGAATGGGAAATCTTCTCTACATCACAATTAACAGTACTTTACGTCACACACAAACTACTTTAGATAAGATTTCTTACCTTATAATACATCGAATATTATTCTAGTGGGGACAACTTATTGTCAAACAACATGATGTTGGATAACTGATGTTGGAATAGTAAAATTATAAATTATTAACTAATGGAAAAATTACATGATCAGAAGGGTGAGAGGGTAAGAAAAGTATAGAACGCAAGAGAGTATTTTGAGTTGAGTGTTTTTACTGAGACTTTATTTCTGAGTATACATATTAGTTGGAGCATTGTTCAGGACAAAAAGAGTTGAGTGAGGACAGCTGCCCCCATTGGGCATCTGATGCCTCCATTTATGTCGAAATGTGTCAAATGAATAAACAGTTATCATAAATATATTCCTTAATACTCACAACATTTATTTATTTCATCTATTTAGATGCATAAACAATTTACAATTTGAAATAGCTTCTTAAAAAAATTATCTTTTAATAAAATTAAAAAAAATTATATTATTTTAATTATAAAAATATACAATTATACATTAAGTGGTTTTAGGATAATGAATAGGCCCGGTTCGAAACAGTCAATCTTCTATGTTAAGTAAAAAGACATATGTCACAAGGACAGTGTAGGAATAGCGCGGGTGAAGGCCTTTTGGGCACAACATATAATTAATTAATTAAGTTGATGTCTCTCCCCGTCGTATCTCTTCATACAAGTAAGTCCTACTTTTTCCTTTTTCTGTTTTCCGTGTTCTGTTTGTTTTCGAGAATATTCCAAGGAAAACGAAACCCTTCCTAATTTTTGGTTTGGAATTCGAATGCAATTGCATTAAATTTTGCGTCTTTGATTGGGGTATTTGCAAAATTTTGAGAAGGCTCATTGGATTATACAAGTTAGAAGTAATGGAGGATGGTTCTGGGATCTGGAGCAGGCTGAGCAGTAAAGGCCACCACTTGGTTTCTGTAAAAGCAAATATATGTAAAATCTTCGACTTTTAGTAGCTTGTTAGCTTCAAATAACTCATAAGTGTGTTTTCGAGTGATAGAATTGGAAAAGTGACCACGAAAATTGTTGAAATTCTTATGAGCATTACCACGGCGTTGAAAAGGACCGCGACCATGATTGTTTTTAGAAAACTTTGGTTGAGGATTGGAGAATGACTGATGAGCCGCATAGGCTTGAGAAAAATTGTAGAATTGTGGTGTAGGAAGAAGTGGAGGTTAAGACTGTGCAACAAAAGCCTGAAAAGGCTCAGAAGCAGAAGAATTTACACCTTTTTTCTTGCAAAGCATAAAAACCTCCTTGTTGATCAGCAATCCATGAAGTTCATCTAATGTTGTGGTCAAAAGACGAAGCATGATTGAGTCAATGAAAGACTCATACTCATCAGGCAGTCCATTGAGAGTAACAGCAATCAAATCATGATCACTGATAGGAGCTCCAACAGCCATTAATGAATCAGCAAGGCCTTTAATTTTCTGTAAATAATCAGAGATAGAGAGATCGCCTTTGTGCACAGAGTGAAGACGAGAACGAAGTTAATGAATGTGAGCGGCAGAGACTCCACCAAATTGATGCTTAAGATTCAACCATAGATCTCGAGCTGATGTGACACCAACTGTGAATGGAACTATATCTTCAGAAAGCACAGAATTCATCCAAATCAAGATGTTCTGATCTTTTTCATACCAAATCTCGAAAGCAGGATTCGGAATATTGTGACCAGATGCATCAAGAACATAAGATGGTGGGTAAACTTCAGAGCCATCAACGATGCCGGTCAGTTTGTATCGTCGGAAAATCGGAGTAAATAGAGCTTTCCAGACGAGGTAATTATCACACTTGAGCTTTGTAGGAACCATGCAACTAATATTCTAAACAGTTATGGAAGAAATTGACGAGATCGAAGAAGAATTAGAAGAATTAGGGTTCATCGGTGCAAAATTGGGGAAAGAATTTGCAGGATGAGAAGGAACAAATTCAGGTTGTCCAGGATAGGAAGTTGAAGATGCCATGGCCGAAGATCAAGAAACGGTGGCGGTGGCAATGGCCGAAGAACAGAAATCGAAGGATCGAGAGGCAGTGAAGCAGAAAGGCGGTGATACAATATAACAAAAGAAGATCTTTTATTATTTCTTTCTTAATGAGAAAGGAATACAACTCAGTTTATATACATTTGTCTAATTAGGCTTAGTAACTAATTATACTTAATTTAATCTCTTAACACAGAGATTAGTTACAAGATTGTTATAACCAAAAGATACAGTTATAAAAGCTATTAACTATGTGGTATCCCTTTAGAAATTGGGTATTTTTGTTGTTGGGAGAACATGGGTTCACACCCCACTCTCAAATGTCCCTTGTTGAGTTCTCAGATGGTGCTCAGGCTTGTGTTGTGCTTGAACCTAGAGAAACTAAAGGGTTTACCCTAATTAGGATCGTTACAAATTAAGGATGATTCAAACAAGGATATTTACTCAACAAGAGAAGTTTATACTAATAACTGATTTTCATTCAAGTATGTGTTCTACATAGAATACACACATATTTATAGGCCTAGGAGGAAATTTCCCGAACCTCCCCTAAAACTATTTGGAGATAAGACATCGTTCTCTTTTGTCCCTTATATAAGAGAATGAGGAATTTTTTTCTACATCATAATTAATAGTACTTTGCGTCACACACAAACTACTTTAGATAAGATTTCTTACCTTATAACACATCGAATATTATTATAGTGGGGACAACTTATTGTCAAACAACATAATGTTGGATAACTGGTGTTGGAATAGTAAAATTGTAAATTATTAGCTAATGGAAAAATTACATGATCAGAAGGGTGAGAGGATAAGAAAAGTATAGAACGCAAGAGAGTATTTTGAGTTGAGTGTTTTTACTGAGACTTTATTTCTGAGTATACATATTAGTTTGAGCATTGTTCAAGACAAAAAGAGTTGAGTGTGGACAGCTGCCCCCCATTGGGCATGTGATGCCTCCATTTATGTCGAAATGTGTCAAATAAATAAACAGTCATCATAAATATGTTCCTTAATACTCACAACATTTATTTATTTCATCTATTTAGATGCATAAACAATTTACGATTTGAAATAGCTTCTTAAAAAAATTATCTTTTAATAAAATTAAAAAAAAAATTATACTATTTTAATTATAAAAATATACAATTATACATTAAGTGGCTTTAGGATAATAAATAAGCCCAGTTCGAAACAACTAATCTTCTATGTTTAGTAAAAAGACAGATGTCACAAGGACACTGGCGAATGCCTTTTGGGCACAACAGATAATTAATTAATTAAGTTGATATCTCTTCCGTTTGTATCTCATCATACAAGTAAGTCCCACTTTGTCCTCTTTCTATTTTCTGTGTTCTGTTTGTTTCCCGAGAAAATTCCTAGGAAAACGAAACCCTTCCTAATTTTTGGTTTGGAATTCGAATGCAATTGCATTTAATTTAGCGTCTTTGATTGGGGTAATTGCAGAATTTTGAGAAGGCTCATTGGATTATACAAGTTAGAAGTAATGGAGGATGGTTCTGGGATCTGGAGCAGGCTGAGCAGTAAAGGCCACCACTTGGTTTCTGTAAAAGGAAATATATGTAAAATCTTCGACTTTTAGTAGCTTGTTAGCTTCAAATAACTCATAAGTGTGTTTTCGAGTGATCGAGTTGGACTGAGTGAACGCATGAAGATGTTTTCTTACCCCTTTCTACTTAGTTTCTTCAAGAACAATTCATCATTAGGTCATTATCAAGCCGGAAACTTATTGATTTTATTTACGAATTGATAAGATTTTGGAAATAATATGTGTATCGAGAAGGAATGCAATAGGTGGATACTATGACTACTGCTTCCAGTACACCGATTCATCATTCCTCCATGCTTTTTTATGTTGAGTAACTGAGAAATCCTGCGTTCCAAAACTCATGTAGTATAAGTGGGGATGGCAGCTATGTAGTCCCTGTATAATGTGCAGGGGAAAGAAGAAGATTGTTTTTCCCCTCTGTGCATGAGTGAACTATAATTCCTATAGGGTAGTACAATCCATGCGAGCCTTGTCAAATACCATCCAAGTATTCAAAATTGATTCTGTAAGCGTCAAGTGGTTTCCTTTTTGGTAGTGCTTCGCCGTGTGCATTAGTTCAAAACCCAATAATTGTTATGTGTGCATGTATATGTTAATATAGGAGTAAGACATGAATGAGCTCGTGACTTGCAAACAGACAAACACAACATCAACGTTCAGAGTTGAGGATGTACTAAATTATCATATCGTGATTGAAATAGTACATCAACGTTCATTAAAATTTGTACTAAATTAGTCGAACGTTCAGAGTTGAGGATGTACTAAATTATCATATCGTGATTGAAATAGTACATCAACGTTCATTAAAATTTTTAGTTCGAGTTGAGGACTGTATTAACTATTTCAATCAGATATGATAATTTGTATATCAAATAATACTGATTAAATTAGTCGAACGTTTGGTGTAGAATCGAACTAAAAACCGATTATACAGTAATGCATTTTATTTTATGAAAGACAATGTCAAAAATTGTAAATAAAATAAAAAAAAGAAAGGAAAAAAATCGATAGAATAATTAATCTTCTACAAACAATTCGTCGTCATTGATATTCTGCGCACAACCCAAAAAAGTTATGGGTGTGGATTCATGGCAAATCAAAGCACCATGAAGGTGCGGAATCACGCACAGACGGTGAGATCCACTCCAGATTCCGACGAAAGGACGACTTGTAGGTTGTCGGGTTTCAAATCCTCTCAAGGAAATCGATTAATTGAATTTACATCGTGGTAGGTTGTCGCAACCGCAAAAATGAGCCAAGAAACTTGATCTTCCAACCCAAATTAATTTCACAGAATTTAAATTTTGTCCAACCCTAATTAATTTCACACAATTTTAATTTTGCGATTCAAAACCTTAATTTTGGAAGGAACCGTAACTCATCAAATTTTTTGAGCGGAACAGAAAGAAGAAGAAGAAGAAGAAGAAGAAATCTTGATGAAGACGATAGTTGAACAACTGCAACGAGATTGACTCTTGTGCACGATGCGAGAGAGAGGGACGCTACAAGAGAGCGCAGGAGAACACAGCGTGGTTTTCCTACCAACTAATAATACAGAAGTTTTGAGTTGGATAATTTAGTAGGTGTATACTATATAAAGATGTGGACCCAGTTTAATTAATTCGGGTACTATTTAGTGTAAAATTAAACTAAACACTTAGGGTCCGAACTATTCATCTTGTCCGGTTCGCTATACGACTTGTCAAATGAAGCCTTAATGTACATTGTTGTTTCACTGGTAATCTTCTAACAATTGCATAGTTTTAGCATTATTCAAGCTTACATCAAAACAATAGCAGTATTCAAACTTACATCAAAATAATCTTAGTCTTTCATCTCATATACCTTATGAGATGAAGACACTCGATAAAATAGTTGGATCTCATATACCTTATGAGATGAAGACACTCGATAAAATAGTTGCATTATTATTATTATTATTATTATTATTATTATTTCTTTTCTCAACCCTCATTTTTTGAAACTAAAAATTGAAGGAGATCTAATTTTCTCAGCTGAAAGAAGGCTTCAGAAAAGTGCAACGTTAGGTGTATAAATTCGTACTGAAGATACAAATAAAATTGGACTGGTTACTTCTATTTGGAAGTGCTGTGTGTAGACACGTCCAGCTGTAGGTTTACAAATGGTGCTTTACTAGCCACTAGGGAACAAAAGTAGAGGAAAACATAAGGAAAGCAACAAACGGCTATAATTTGTGAAGGACCCAGCTGGCATTAAAAATCAACTTTCAATTATTAAGGCCAGCTGTAACATATGGACCATGTTCTCACTACGCATAAAACCGTATTGACCATTATTAGGTCTTTGTTTTTATTTTACCAGTGAGTGGCTGGATGAGAGATGGTCATATCAAGACTATATCAGGAGGAGCCATCTTTCACTGTGCAAAACTATATTCTTAGTTACAATCTTCTACTTTAATTCACTTCATCTGGGTTTTTGCTTGTCCTGAATACAAGAAATGGCGGAAGGAGTTCTCTTCAACATTGCAGAACGGATCATTGTAAGGCTTGGAAACTGTGCCTTCCAAAAGATTGGATCGATTTGGGGTGTCCAAGATGAGTTCAACAAGCTCAAGGAGACCGTTGCTGGATTCCAAGATGTTCTTCTTGATGCTGAGCAAAAGCAAGCCAACAACAATGAAGTCAAGTTGTGGCTCCAAAGCGTAGAAGATGCAGTTTATGAAGCCGATGACGTGCTGGATGAGTTTAATACTCAAGTTCAGAAGAGACAAGTGATGCGTGACAATACTAAGCTGTCAAAGGTATGCCTCTTTTTTTTTTAGCTCAAATCATCCTGCTTTATGGTGAAAGATGAATCATTAGATAAAAGATATTAACAAGAGGATTCTAAAGGTTGCACCTCGTAGAACAATTTTAAAGTCATGTAAGCCTATTGATAATCACCTATTAGGAGTACAATAGGTCTCTGAATAACTCATATTTAACTGCAACAAGTCTCCTACATTATTGTTTTGAATGTTTCGTATAACTTACCGTTACAAAACTCTATTAACTTATTAATACAGTTCTATCGAAATAATGATTGTTTCTACTCAAACTCTTACAGGTGCGCCTTTTCTTTTCTAGCTCAAATCAACTTGTTTTTAGGTTAGAGATGAGTCAGAAGATAAAAGATATTAACAAGAGGCTTAGTGAGGTTGCATCCCGTAGACCCAGTGACTTAAACAATAATCGTGAAGATACAAGATTTATATTGAGAGAGAGCATCACTCACTCATTTGTCCCTAAGGAAAATATTATAGGGAGAGATGAAGATAAAATGGCAATTATCCAACTTTTGTTGGATCCCATCTCAACCGAGAATGTGTCAACCATTTCCATAGTTGGAATTGGAGGATTGGGGAAAAGTGCCCTTGCCCAAGTCATATTCAATGATGAGGTGATTCAAAAGCATTTTGAGTTGAAAATATGGATATGTGTCTCTAATATATTTGAGTTGGATATATTGGCCAAGAAAATCCTAAAAGCTGACAAGCTTGATAAGAAGCAGCGTGATAAGGTGGACCAGCTTGATATGGATCAGCTGCAAATTGATTTTAGAAAAAAAGTAGATGGGAAGAAATACCTACTTGTGTTGGATGATGTGTGGAATGAGGACCCACATAAGTGGTTTAGATTGATGGACTTGTTAAAGGGTGGTGGAGTAGGTAGTAGAATATTAATAACCACTCGTACTAAAACCGTTGCAATGACATCACACACAACTAAACAGTACCCCTTAAGGGGTTTGAATGAAGTGCAAAGCTGGTCCTTATTTAAGAAAATGACTTTTCAAGATGGAAAAGAACCAGAGAATTCAACAATTAAGGCAGTTGGGATGGAGGTTGTAAGAAAATGTCAGGGAGTTCCACTCGCTATAAGGACGATAGGTGGGATGTTGTGCAAAAAACATCATGAAATAGAATGGTTTAATTTCAAAGAAAGGAAACTTTCAAAAATAAGTCAAACAGGAGATGATATTTTACCAACACTCAAACTAAGTTATGATGTGCTTCCAACACATTTGAAGCATTGTTTTGCTTATTGTAGCTTGTTCCCACCTGATTATGATATCTCTGTACCAAGATTGATTAGACTTTGGGTGGCACAAGGGTTCATTGAGTCATTCGACGAAAACGAGTGTTTGGAGGATGTTGCGTTTGAATATTACAGGGAATTGTTGTGCAGATCGTTTTTTCAAGAAGAAAAAACAAATGAGTTTGGTGTAATAGAAAGTTGTAAAATGCATGATCTCATGAATGAACTTGCAATCTCTGTGTCGGGGGTTAGAAGCACTGTAGTTGAGCCAAACCAAAAGAATTTTCATGAAAAGCTTCGTCATGTATCTTTCGATTTTGATATTGATTTGTCGAAATGGGAAGTGCCAACATCCTTGCTAAAAGCAAGCAAGATACGAACCTTTCTTTTTCTTCAACAAAGTTTGAGTGATGACCAAAGTTCCTCACGTAATGCATTTTATACTACAATTGTTTCAAATTTTAAGTTATTGCGTATGTTGAGTCTCAATGAAATGGGAATTAAAAAAGTACATAAATGTCTTAAAAAAATGAAACATTTGAGATATCTTGATCTTAGTTGTAATCGTTACATGAAGAGACTTCCAGATTGGATAGTTGGACTTTCGAATTTGGAAACACTAGATCTCTCTTATTGTTATGAGCTTGTGGAATTGCCTAGAGACATTAAAAAAATGATCAACTTAAGGCATCTCATCTTGGAAAGGTGTTGGCAATTGAGTGGAATGCCACGTGGAATTGGTGAATTGAATGGTGTTCGTACATTGAATAGATTTGTTTTGAGCGAAAGCAATTGTTTGGGGAGGGGCGGTAGTGCTGGTCTTGCTGAGCTGGGGACGCTTAACGAATTAAGGGGACACTTACTTATTTATTGTTTGAGGCATGTGGTGTCAGAATCAAATGTTGGTACACCTCTCAAGGACAAACAGCATCTTTGTTCGTTGGATTTAATCTGGAATTATGGCGAAGATGTAAACGGAGTTGATGAGGAGGATATTATAAAGTCAATGGAAGTATTGCAACCCCATTCTAATCTGAAGCAGTTGACCGTGCGGCATTATGTTGGTGTGAGGTTTGCGAGTTGGTTTTCTTCTCTCATAAATATTGTTAATCTCGAATTGATTGGATGTAAGAGATGCCATCGTCTTCCGCCCTTGGATCATTTGCCTTCCCTTAAGTCTCTTGAGCTACGGAATTTGGAGAAGTTGGAGTACATATCAGAGAATGAGAGCAGTAAAAGTATGAGTGATGAGATGATGAGGATCTCATTCTTTCCCTCCCTGGAGACACTCACTTTATACAAATGCCCTGTTCTGAAGGGATGGTGGAGGGCCCACACTCATAACAATGCTGCTTCTTCTTCATTAACGGAAAATCTGTCGTTGCCTTCTTTTCCTCGTCTTTCTACATTGATCATCAGGGATTGTCCTAATCTAACTTCACTGCCTCTGTATCCAAATGTGGTTGAAATAGAACTCCACAGGAGCAGCTGGAAGGTTGTTGATTCCTTGTTTGTTAGAGGAGCATCTGATATTACACATGATGTTGGTGTTGATGTTTCTACCTCTTCTTCTTCCCCTCATCTCTCCAAATTAACACATCTGTCACTCCATGCAATTGAGGATTTGGCATCACTGCCAGAAGAAATAAGCAATCTCACATCACTTCAGGAGCTTGGAATTGATGATTGCCCTAATTTGGCATCACTGCCAGAAGGGATTCGTGGACTCCCCTGTTTAAATAGATTAAAAATTCTGCGGTGCCCCATGTTAAGCGAAAGATGCAAGAAAGAAACAGGTGAAGACTGGTTTAAGATTGCTCACATCCAATCCATTGAAATTGTTTAATCTTAAGGTGCGTTTTCTTATTTTTAATCTTATGAAATATTAAAACGCCGACCTTGTTTCTTATTTTTATTCTTCATACATCATCACCAGCATTTTATTTTTCTTTCCATATGGCATAACATGTGGATCAATGATTTCGGTATGCATTCATTACCCACTAAATTCAATTTTTTTTTTTTAAATTTCTCTTTAATTTCCTTCTTTTCAATTATCTAGTCTTGTATGCAGTGTCAACCTTTTTGATTCAATATGTAAGGGCCATGTTGATTGCTTGAAGTGGTTGTATATGATTTTACTTTTGATCGTTGGGGTTTTAAGTACTATGTCCCCTCGTTGTATGTTTTTTCTTTAAATAATATAATATGGGCGCGAGGGCCTAGCCCCCCAGCTTCGACTGGGTTCCAGCCCTCTTTAAATATTTCTTTTTAATATTTGTTGACGTATTGGAAGCAAAATCACCTTTGTCACGTTATAACATACAAGTTGCATAATTATACACAAACAATGATAAAAAAAATTACGTCTATTAATTGTCAATGCACTAAGGTACCGTTTGGTATGTGGGACGGGACGGAACAGAGTGGGACAAGGCGTTCCGTCCCACGTTTGGTGCGCCTAAAACGGGTGGAACGAGCTGTTCCACGGAACGAGTTTTGGGTGAATTTTCGTTCCACCTCACCCCCCTGGGACGACTCGTTCCACGTCCATGGAACACAAAATTATAACCTCTCCGTCTCCTTCTTCCGCCTTTTTTCCATCTGAGGGCATCTTTGCTCCCGCTCCGTTCCGTTCCGTCATGTCCCGTTCCGTCCCGTCCCATTCCGTTCCGTCCCGTCCCGTCTGCATACCAAACGATACCTAAAGTAACCAAATATTCTAAGATCGAAGAAAGTCCAAAATCAACTTTGGATATGGCTCGGGACACAAATATCTGCTCCAAAACCCAAAACTAATCACAAAAAACGCTACATTCCCAGTAAAGCAAATACTTCTTGTTTTTTCTATGTCCCGTCTCTATAAACAACTCATGACAGCCATTACAAAAACAAAAATATTTGTTGTTTTTTCTATGTCCCGTCTCTATAAACAACTCAGACAACTCCTAGTTAGTTTCTTTGTTTTCTTTTCCTCGATTTCCTTAGCAATCAAATGGTCTCCCTAAGTAAAAACAAATTCTTCAAACATACCGAATGTTTTCTAATATTTTTCTTTTCTTTCCTTTTATTCATCTACCCAATTGAACTGGTCTCTTAAGTTTTCTTAATCTGCAATCAAAATATATTGGTTTCTTAAGTTTTATTCAAAAAATTTACTTATATGTAGTGTTCTTTTCCATATTCTATCCCGCACATCTAAGTTCATTATTTACCCACACCAGTTCATACTTATAATATGTTATAGGTTTATTTTTAAAAAGCTGATGCTTGTATTGCCAAGAACTAAAAAGGGAAAAGTACGGACCTTGACATTCACATAGAAATCTTCCATGCAGTTCTTTGGCATCTACAAAAACAAACTTATTAACAGATCAGTCAAAGGAAAACTATTACAACCTCTGCAAAAACAAAATATAGCATGGTTGCGCTCGTAAAAGCATTTGGATTCATCACAATTCGTGACTCGTTAAACATGATATCTCCTTAGACATTTTGGGAACTTGACAGCTTAGAACAATTGTTATAGATTGACATAAGCCTCCAAACTTCAAAAAATATTGAAACCTTAAGAGAGCAGAACCTGTATTCATTCATATTTGTGCTGTTTCGATTAGCTTATCTCGCTATGACTTGATTCATTAGTTCTAAAGGAAGCTCTAATCACTACGAAAACAGCTTAATAACAGTTGATTATCTCTAAAACAAAGAGGGAAAACATAGAAATACTATCTGTAATTAATAATAAGAAAAATACCATGAATTTGTTTTTGGGAAGCTGCTTTTAGGTTAGTACCCTCGTCTGGCGAAAACTTATCCTACAATGCAGCAAGAAATAGAGTAAAAGGAGTAATAGTTGGTTTCCATTTAGAACCTCAAAACCCCAATTTAGTCTTTCTCTTACTGGAGAGAACAGCATCTCCGGTGAAAGTGAATTCGAACTTGGCATCCATTCCTCCATCATACTTAGAAGCAACCACATCCTGAAAGTAAGTCCCCTGACGAACTTCCCATCCATCCACTGACTCCGGAGTCTTCAACTTTACAATTGTAAGTTTGCTCTTGCTACTCTTTCCTGCTCATAATTGAGCCATTTTCTTCTTATAGTCCTACAATGCAAACAGTCAAAAGCCTCACATAAGCAATAAAATTCAAATCCAACATTGAACCAACCCATGAACTTAAAAGACATCAACACCGAAACAGATTACTAAATGTCAAAAAGGAGTATTTCAAGGATATGGCAATAAGGATCACACATGAAATGCTTTGGTAAGATTGTAGACCCCTCTTTGATCAACTCTGTAGAGGTCTCCGCTGATAGTAGAGCGTGCAATAGCACAATATATAATCTTGTTACAGCCCTGTACTGCGGCGGACAGGGTAGCAGGATCACCCACATCTCCAGTCAATGGCAAGACATATATGAAAAAAGAGAGAATGATAACACCCACCATTTAAAGGAGTAAAAGCACAAAAAAATATCTTGCAAACCCTTGATTTATCAGTAAAGCACATCAGAACCAAACAGTCAAGAAAATAACTTAAAACCAATTCTATATTTCTAATCAGAAGATGTGCAATTTTTTTTTTTTTATTCGTCTGCAATTTGTGGCACTTCATTCTCAATAATGAACAATTCACAAAATTCTAGATTTACTACATCAAGGGACAGACCGAATAGGAAAATGCATCATTCGTTATCCAACTTGAAACAACAATCCCACTTAAATTGACTACTCATAAGAATCTCATTCCACAAAACTTCTTCAGTCCAGGCCTAAACAACTGCAAGCAAAAAAATCCCCAAGATACATACTTTCATCCAAATCATCCACCGCCATTAACAAAACCACAACCTATATCTTCCTTTCAGCTAAGATTAAAGAAAAATTTGAAACCTTAATCACTCCCAAACATGCTTTTGGAATATGAATAGAAAGGAAACTTGAAATTAAAGGATCATACAGAATTGGGATGGGGATTGGACTCGTGCTCAGAATCGACCTCTTCCTCTTCAGATTGATCACCGAATAGATTCTGCATCACCCGGTGCCACTTCTCCTTCCCCATCGCTGCTGGTGTGTGTTGCCGTCGGAGCCCTCAAACTACTGACATTAAATAGTTCATTGATTAGATCATAGAAAATATCACCATAGCATACTGCAACTTCGAGAAGTGTGTCGAAACAAATTTGAAAAGGAATGAAAACCCTGTTAACCAAACCATCAACAATAACATAAGCCACACCAATCGTAGCACACAAAACCAATCCGGCATGGTGAAATCCAGTCAACAAAACAAAAAATACTCCGAAACCCATCAGTCAATATACAGCAAGTAGAAGCAACGCAATTAAAAAAATAAAAAATAAAAAAAATAAAATAAAAAAAAAACCCTAAATCCGGAATGATGCAAACAGTTAAAACTAGGGTTTGATAATTAATGCACCTATTGCTATTAGACTTTGATCCCCGGGAATTACTGGATACTGTTGATGATATCGTTGTGTTCAAGCCAATGCATTTCAACCCTATTCGGCAAAACATCACATATTCCATCAGAAAAAAATTCTCAAAGATAATGGGTGAGGGGATTTCATTTGAATTGCCAGACGATGCTGTTTAAAAGATCCTGACTGGAATATGGCTAGGCCGGACTGCCTTAAAGGAATGGGCAGAAAAGGTTCTAGCTCCGAGCGTCCAACTGCTCAAATACCCAAATTAATAACCAAACAATAAAAAATAATACAAAAATCAATGCCTTCACAGAAAAATATCTAAAACCCACAAACACCCCCCCCCACCCCAAAAAAAAAAAAAATCATTCAAAAATCTCACCGTGCTCAGAAATATTAATAAAGAATAAGGGGTTTATATGAGCAAGAACACATACAAACTTGGAAATGTCATATAATCCAAACCCACTTCCAATATTAGCCACAACGAAATGAGGCCGTATCGACCCAGCCAGAACCTTCTCGATAACCTCCTTCACCGCAACCTATCAATTCCAACACAAAAATTGAGAAAATGTGCGAGAAAATTTGAGCTTGTGATTTTCTCGGAAACCAAACAGGGGTCTAGACTCTAAACCAAACCTTAGGCGAGGGGTGGAGAGAGAGGGTAGAGGCGAGGAAGGATTCGGCTGCAGATTTGGTTCCAGGATTTGCTAACGCATGCCGCTGACGCGAAGGATAAGGCGGGTAGGTGCGAGAGGATGTCGTCCAAAAGGTCGTCGTTTAGCAGATGAGGCGAGGAGGGAGAGGGGAAGAAGCGGTGAAGAAGCAGAAGGCGATGCGTAGTCGAAGCGGAGCTTCCCACGATGATCGACACGTGGGCACCAGGCACAAACGCAGAAAGCAACCCCAAAACCCTGTCGTTTGGTATGCAATCCCTTCCCCTTCTTTAGAATAAGGAAATGGTAATAAATGCTACGAGACGAGCATACTCCAAAGTATCACAAGAAGCCAGACAGGAGATTAAAAACACAAAGCAGCGACATGACGTTTTTAGTTTCTGAACATATATTATATGTTGAAAGTGATTCCCGCTCTTTTGAAATATTTAATTGGACGGATCAAAAATGAATAAGCGAACAAAAAAGAGCACAGAATGAGAAAACGGACTTGGTTCCAAAAACCATAAATAGGACGCCTGATTTGGTACTGAAGTGATTCTGAAAAAAAAACTGGTATAAAAAAAAACTGAAAACTGTTTTTGTGTTTGGTAAACATTCAGCTTTTTTTCACAGTTTTGGGTGAAAAAAAACCAAAAACAAGAAGCTGCAAAACCCAACTTTGAAAAACCAGTTTTTTTTCACATATGTTTTACATAAAAGTTTACTAAACACTATAATACTGCTTTTTTTTTTTTTTTCAAAAGCACTTTTGCAAAAAAATTTACCAAACACTCTGCTGCTTTATTTCACAGCTACTTATTTTCACAACACAGCAGAAGCAGTTTTTTTTTCAAAGCACATCAATACCAAACCAGCCCTTATAACATTATAAAAGAAATGAGGCAGCCTCTTTGTACAGATTCTGGTTAGTGGTTCAATAAACAAATACAACAGAAACTACCATGAAAAACACCCTAATTGGAGCTATAAAACCACTACATTGAAAAGTACAACATAAAACAATCAGCACACGAGGTTACGGTTACTTGCCACATCGAAAACTCTTACAGGGACTCCTCTTCGTTTGCCAATCACAAAGAAAGGTTCCGCTTCGTTGCTTCCATTTTTAACAAAAGATCCTTTATATCGGCTTGCATTCTCATCTTCATATTGGAGTATTCACGATGAGCTCGGTCTAGAGCTTGTACTTCTTCAAGTTTCTTGCTGTGCATTTCTTCTGCCTCGACTAAGCGCAACTTTGCTATCCTGCTCCTAAATTCTTCTTCAATTTTTTCATCCTTTGCCATTGCTATGCGTTTCAGCCCCTCAGCTTCTCTTCTTGCATCATCTGCTCGTGTTTGAAACAATTTTGCCTCAGCCTGCTTGATCCTCACAATGCTCTCCAGCTCATCGAAAAGAGGTTCTTTTTGGGCACTTGTGTGCAACTCTCTGTCCATAATGTGTTTCTCATGCTGATTGTAGTTAAAGCTAGGATGAGTGTCAGCTGCAGTTTCCAACTGAGGGACCTTTTCTGTGTATATTGATTTCAGCAATGGGGGTTCCTGGCTTGGTCCAGCAATCCCATTGTTCACTTTACTTTGATCCTTCCCTGATAAAATGGCTGTTTTGCCTAGCTTGGAACTGTCAGCATCTGAAACAAAAGTGGAGGACTTGCTTAAAAACAGTACAGTTTCCAATTAACTAAGCACAGTATTACAACACAGAACAAAAAGGCACAACTTTGAGACTCAATAAAGGCATAAGTTTTCTGCTTCGGGATTTTATACTCTTGCTATGTCACAATATTCTCACATAAGCACAAAAAAGCCGTTCAGAGACATCGATACGGATGTATTTAGGCCAGGCATCAAACTGAATCCCAAAACCCATAATCCTATTAAAACCGAAGCTTCAAGCAAGCCAAACATATAATGTATGTACTACAGAAACCATCAGTTGTAATTGTTCAAGCAGAAAGAAGAATACTTCCTCCGAAAGATTTTTATTTTGCATCTTCAATATAAAAACAAAAGGCTTCAAGTAGCTTCAATATATCAAAGGGATTCCATTCATGTCATAACAAAGAACACAATTTATAAAACTTCTATTTACAGCAATTCACAAGTATCAAAACCTCCAAGTAACATCGATATCTTGTAAACCATGGAGAAAGGAAGCATCTGTAAATTTGTATTCCAGATAATTTTATTTTTTTTTAAGAAAAAAGCATGATCCAAAACAATGATAATATGACAATGCATGCAGATTATAACCCCGAAAAGTATTGTAAGAACGAAACAATAAATTCTTTCTGATAAAACAAAGAACTTACCCAAAAGAAAAGCCATGACATAATTGTACACCTCCGGAAGGTTAGACTTGTTTACCAATCTTGCCAGTGATTGATCAGCAATTTCATAAAGTCGTCTCCCTCTCATGTCCTTGCTGACAACAAATATTCTCTTAACGTATTCAAGTTCCCTAGCAAGATTTTCAATTGTCCAATCCTTTGCGAAATTCTGAAAAACCTCCTTCACGAACCCAAATATCTCAGAAGGATGATCACAGGCAACACAATGAAACTGCATCTCAGTCGTCCCTTGAGATCCAGTAGCACTGCGTCCATTTCTAATATAAGATTCCCGCAATGCGCAATCCGCGTGGCACCAATGGAGACAAACATCACACCCAATCCAACTACATGTATTTGAGGCCATGTCAAACTTTGAGCACACAAGACACATACACGCACTGCAAAAACCAGTCTTTGGCGAACAAACCTTGCAATCACATTCATCCACAGGCACAGGACTCCAACAAGAAGGATTTCTGCATCTTGAGTTCAGAAAAATTTCAGCCAAATCAGAAGATGATGCACCATTCTCTTGCAGGAGATAATTCGGTAGACCAGTCTTCAGAGCAACCAAGATTTCCAGTTGCGCACGATGAGCTTTTAGTAGCATCTCCATGGTTATATCAGACCTGCTCTGCAGTGCCTTCTGAAATGCAAACAGTTGCATGCGCTTATCCATATTTAACATCATATCGCGAATGGTCTCCTTCACACATGAAGCCGATTGTCCTGTCATCTCATGAAACTTTCTAGCCATTACATGTATGGGATCGGAGACTATCCTGGCAACGATTGTCTCCACAAAGTCAGCTCCACCAATGAGAAACTTCTTGTGTTCCTTCTGACTGCTAGTCCTATATAAACTACCACTATTTTTCTCTCTCAATAGTCGTTTTCTGTCAAAACTATAGTTCGATCCCATTTCATGAGATCCAACGCTATTCGAAGGTGATCTAACATCCTCATGGTTCCTTGTCTGTCCTCCTGACAACTGTTTATTGAAGCTCAGCTGCCTTTCCATTCCATTCGCCACTTCAGAGCTTCCTTCAGTATGCCTACGATGTTGTTGCCCTTGGACCGATTGACCATTTGGAATGCCTTGCGATGCTTGAGACTGTTGTTGATGAGACCCGTTTCCATTCATCAAGATTCTTTGATACAAAGGGATTTCTTTGCTCTTAGCATCATTCTGAACAAGTGCCTGCGAAGGAACTTCTTTACCCTTAGCCTCACTCTGAGCCAGTGCCTGCCAATCGATTCCCTGGAAAAGCGGACGACTTTTAACCGACTGTTCAAAGTCCATCGAATTCTGGGTGGTTAGCGAACAGCTAGGGTTGTGATAAAACGACTGAGAGCCTGAAAAGGATACTGATTGAGTAAATCCATCAGAGTTAGTACGAAAAGTATTACTTAGAGACTGAACACTCATTGCTTGGTCAGGAGAACCAGGAGCTGCACCACCAACGGGTAACAAAACATTAGGCAAGCTAAGAGAAAGATCAAGCGGCTCAAGTGCCAGCTTTTCATCCTTCATAATGGAACCAGATTGATCAGCTTTCTCCTGTCTCCTAACAGGAGAGCTTGAAAACAACTCGAAACCCCTAGTGCTGGGTCCTTCTATATCATTTTCCATGCCAGTTAACAGCTCTCGTGATTCTCTAGCAGTCCACTGACCATCTTCTGCTGAATCTACCATATCAGTTGGTGTCACAGCGACGCTTTTACCTTTATCCTTAAAATTCTGCCTTATATTCAGCGTATCTAGCTTAACCACTTCATTATCCTCCTCATCCTCTGTTACTACCTTGTCTGACTCTGTCATTTCATCGTCATCATCCTCCGCCTTCAATTCAAGGTCAATTCCCTTATCTTGCTTTGGTTCATCTTCCAATTCCATCGGAATCTCGACCACTTCTTCATCACCTTCCCTCACACTCCCTTTTCCATCATCCTCATCTTCACGAGCTTCCACATTCCCGCTTTTATCAATCATATCGTTATCACCATTTGGCAAGTCATCATCTTTCTTCTCCTCCTCATCCTTCCTTTCACACGCACTCTCTTTACTCACATCTTTCACCTCTTGTTTATCCGAGGACTCACCCTTCTCCTCCCTAGCCTCTTGTTTATCCAGAGACTCACCTTTCTCCTCAACCCTATCTGTATCCCTATCTGAAGTCTCGCTTCGAATCCGTGTTTCTCCTGTTTCAGCTCCACCTTCAGGACCCAATTGGGGCTCACCTTCACCTCCACCTCCAACACCAGCTCCAGCTTCCGGCGCAAGCTCACCCTCCTCTATTTCACTACTAGTCCTACTCCCCTTATCAGCCTGAACCTCCTCCGTCTCCCTCTTCCTAACCTCAACACTCTTTGGCTGCTCAACCGGAACCTCCTCCGTCTCCTTCTTCCTAAACTCAACATTCTTTGGCTGCTCACCCTGAACCTCCTCCGCCTCCACCTCCCTCTTCCTCACCTCAACACTCTTCGACTGCTCACTCCCCACGGAGTCCTTAGACCAAGTGGGCGACTTGGACTTCGACTCCGATTTCGACTCCTTCCCATCCCTCAACCTCCTCACCGGAGACCTAACCCTAGACTGCTCGCTCCCTGAATCCCTCAAATTTGACCACGTCGGCGACCTCACGTCCCTCAACCCCTTCCCTCCTCCTCTCTCCTCGAACTCCTTCCCAAACCTCCGCCACGACAACGCTCCGCTCCCGCTGCCTTCGCGCCTCGACCTGTCCCGCTCCGATCGAAACCCTTTCGGAAAATCCGCCGGCGACCTCCTCGACGCGGAGAAGCTCTCAGACCGGTGCATCAAATTACGATCGTACCCTCCTCCATCTCTATTGTATCGATCGGTCCCCTTCCTCCGGTCGAAACCGTCGAACTCTTGCCCCGGCCTCTTCCGGACAGTTCTGGACCGTCCGCCAGAACCGGCCTGTTCCCGATCGTCGTAGGAGCGAGCCGGCACCAGAGAAGAAGCCGAGGAGGCCGAAGAGAGCAAACCCTTCCGCACAGTATCTGGCTTATAGTAGAAGCTCCGGTGCGAGTTGGAGGAGGTCCGGCTGGGGTTGGAGCTGGAGTTTGGGTTAGGATTCGGATTCGGATCCTTCCCGAAGGAATCGAGATCGTCACTGGATCTCAGCCTCTTCATTTCTCCCCCAAATTATAAATTAAATAAATAAATAGAGTAAAAATTGAAGAGCTACCGGCTACGACGTTGTATTTGAGCTGAAGGGGGTGAGGGCTTTTGGCCATAAAGGAGGTCGAATTTACGGGGATTGCCACGGAAGCTGGTTGAAATGTGAGCCGGGGTTGCAGAGAGAAAGAGAAAGGGGATAGCCGGCGGAGAGGAAGGTTCGGGGAGAGACGAAGGGGTAAAATTGGAAGGACAGTGGTGTCCTTGAGTCAACGCAGTTTTAACAACTGATGAGGAGAGAGAAAGAGCGAGAATGAGGAGAGAGAGAATGAGCTGGATACGCAAAGTGCGTGGAAAAGCATTTAAGAGTGAGTCCTTCTTCTTCTTTTTTTTTTTTTTTTTTTTTGGAAACTCAAGAGTGAGTCACTTTGTTGGCAGGTCATTTTCAACTGAGGGTTGGTCAGATGGCTTATTTTAACCCTCTGACCCTTCAAGATTCTTCAAGATATTAATATTTTAATGAACAGTACATAATCATATTTGCCTCAATCTCCAACCGAGGGCCAGAGGGCTCGTTTTAGCCCTATCACAAAAAACCATCTCCAACTGATGATCAAATGGTCATAGGGCCAAACATAATTTATTATTTAAAAACTACAACTTAAATTCAAATCCAACGGCTAAGTGATGTCAACATGACGTCAGCTAGCCGTTGGATTTGAATTTTTCTTTTGCTATAAATAGGGTGGATATTGGGCTATAATTCACACAACTTTGAATTCAATCTATTTCAATTCAAGTTTGCAATGAATTCCAACTTTGGATCCTCTTCGGATTCCAGCTGGGGGTCCTCATCCAATTCCAAATTGGAAGGAAAATGGGCACAGATGAGATGAGAATATGAGGAGTCTGATGAAGAAGTACAAGTAAGACGCAACAAACAAAACAAAGCGGCAGTCATGGCTGCGGCCATGGTGTGTCAGCCAACTGAGGAACAACCTCAATGAGGTGACTCTATTGCTGGTCGCTCTTACAAACTATGAAACAAAGTGATGTCACATGCCAATATGATGAACAACTACTTCAACCCCAACTCGGTGTACACAAAAGAGGATTTCAGATGTCGCTTCCGGATGAGGCGTCATGTTTTCGAGTGTTTACTTCGTGATGTCCAGCAGGTCAATCCATACTTTCGATAGAAGCGGGACAAAGCAGGCCGCCCTGGTTTCTCATCTCATCAGAAGGTTACTATTGCACTCCGAATGATGGTGTATGGCTCCCCAGCTGATTCGATGGATAAAACCCATGGTATGTCTGAATCTACATGCCTTGATACTCTTAAACAATTATGTGACACAATTGTTCAGGTTTACAAAGACAAGTACCTCCGCGAGCCAAATCAAGAAGATATGAATCGATTCCTTCGCAAAGCTGAATACCGTGGGTTTCCAGGCATGATAGGGTCATTAGACTGCATGCATTAGGATTGGAAGAACTGTCCCACCGGATGGCAATGAGGTTTTAGCAGAAGGTCGAGAAAGCCAATTGTTGTGTTAGAGGCGGTGGCCTTATATGACACATGGATATGGCATGCTTTTTTTGGAGTCCCTGGATCCCAAAATGACATTACAGTTCTTGGGCGTTCACCCCTCTTCAATAACTTGACGGAAGATAAAACACCTTAACTTGACTACTACATCAACAATCGTCAATACAATATGGGGTATTACTTGGCAGATGACATCTACCCAAAGTGGGCAACACTTGTCCAAGCAATTCCAAGCCCTATGAATGACGCAAAAATTTTTTTACCTTACATCAAGAGGCATACCGGAAAGATGTTGAGAGAGCTTTCGGTATTCTACAAGCACGGTGGAAGATCATTAGTGAACGGGCAAGAAGGTGGAGTCGAGAAAATTTGGACTCCATCATGATGTCTTGCATCATATTACATAATATGATAGTGGAGGATGAACGAGATGGGTATATTGATGGAGATTCCGATTACGACTAAGAAGATCCAAATAGGTCAATAAGGGCTCGTGCAAAAATATACGATGGCCCTAATTTGCCTTTTAATTCAAGAACTGGTAGTATCTCTATAAATGAGTACATGAGGCTATAGAATGATACGTTCTCATGCCACAAACAAGTACCTACAACAGAATCTTGTTGCACATCTTTGGGCCAAAGGAAGCGTGGAGTAGGCGTTTAAGTTTTATGTTGTTAAATGTTTTTTTTTATGTTGTATAATTTGTATGTTGGTTAATGTTATTTAATGTTGTTTCATGTTATTTTATTTAATTTAATGTTGTATAACGGCTTAGGAAGTTATAGGAAAAAAATATAATTTAAAAAAAATATGAAACAAATTTTGTGAAATAGAAGTTATAGGATAAAAATAGAATTTAAAATAAAATAAAATAAATTTTGTGAAATAGAAGTTATAGGAAAAAAATAGAATTTAAAAAAAAATATGAAACAAATTTTGTAAAATAAAAGTTATAGGAAAAAAATAGAATTTAAAAAAAAATATGAAAAATATAAGTTATAAGAAAAATTTTGTAAATAAAAAATAATAATAGAACTGTAAAAAAAAAAATATATTCAAATGCAACGGCTAGCTGATGTCAACTAGCCGTTGTCAACTAGCCGTTACATTTGAATTTTTTCTTAAGCATTCTTGTCGGTTATAACTGACAGGAAAGCTGATTTTTCTGGCCAACCCTGGGTTGGCTGGTTGCAGCCAGCCCTCCAACCCTCTCCAATTCCATGGGGCCCTCTCAGATTCCACAGCCCTCTGGCCTCGCCCTTGGTTGGAGACGGTTTTCGGGTTATTTTCGGCCCTTTGGACCCTTCGGTTGGAGATGGGCGAAGTGCGTTTGAATGCACGAAGCAGAAAGGGGTGCGTACTGCTCCAGACAGGCATTTTTATTTTATTTTATTATTATTTGAATGAGCGGGAGAGTTTGAAACTATGACAATTTAAGAGATAAAGAGTTTCGAACACGGAACATGTATTGTAGAAACCTAATACTTTATTCACTAGGATACTGACCACATACAACATTCGACGAATGTTAGAAGGTGTGATGGAAGAAAAGATTAACATTTTTCACTCTTATTTTCTTAAAATGATCGAGACATTCATTTCAAAAAAAAAAAAAAAAAAAAACCTCTTCGATTTAGATACCATTTAGTTATTCTTATGAATCAAAGAATGGAAGAAAAGATTAACATTTCTTTTTCACTCTTATTTTCTTAAAATGATCCAGACATTCATTTGAAGAAAAAAAAATCATTCAATTTATGTACCATTTAGTTATTCTTACGAATCAAACAAATTACCTCTCTTAAAAAAGAGAAAACAACTTCGATAAGGCATGTTAATCATAAATTCCGATGATACCAAATATAGAGAAACTCATTGTTTTGATAAATATGAATATCAAAATAGTTAGGTGGAGTTCTGAGGGGAAATGGGAAAGGGAAGGGTGAGGAAGAAGAACCACAATGGCGCTTGATTTCCATTATGACACTAGTCTTTTTTCATAGCTTAAAATAGTTGAATTAAACAAACTTTACCTAAATATGATTTATTTCAGAAGTAAGAAATTTGTAGATCACTATATTTGGATGAGGAAATTTTAGATTACTAAGAAATTTTAAAATGACGGAAATTAAAATGAAGGAATTTTATTTTTTAGAATTTGGAAATTTTCTTGTTTGGTTAACCTAAAAGAACAAGGGAATTTGAATACGGAATTTGTTATTTTTAAACTCTCACTTATAGAAATTTGGAAATGCACCTATTTATATGAAATTTAAACTTGGAAATTGGAAGTCCCAAATTCCAATTTTTTTTTCCACGCATAAATTCTAAATTTATATGTTCATGAATCCAAACAAGAGAATTGATGAATGTTAGTTTATAAATTCTTATTTTTTGTCAAAATTCCAAATTTATTTTTCTCATCAAAACATAGTGTAATGGTTAGTTTTCAATTCACGGAAAAATTTACCTTGTGTAACGATAGGTCATCCCATTTCAAAATAATTTACCTATTTATTTTTCAAATCATGAGATTAACAATAAATAAAACACATGAAGAAACAAAAGTATTTTCATTTTTTGTTTTTTTCACTACTTAAATCACATTGGAACCAATTAAATTAAGATGCAAATGGCTTTTTTTTGTACGTAATTCAGTGAAATTCCTACAAGTGACTTGTTCAAAAAGGTCAACATGCAATAGGTTCTACGTTGTTTTCTATATTTTCTAATTCGTACACGCAGACTTAAATATTTGGCCTCTTTATATATGCATGTCTATCTATATATATTGTTATTAATAAAACCCTCCTTGTCAACTATTTGCCACTTTTTGTCCTATTTTACCCTCATTTTTTGATATACAATACTTACATAAGAAAGGCAAAATAGTAATTTTGTATATTTTACCCTTTTTCCTATTTTACCCTCACTTTTGATACACAATACTTACATAAGGAAGACAAAATAATAATTGTGTATCTTTTGATAAAATGACAATCATATTTCTATTTTTTTTATTTTACCCTCATTTTTAATACACAATATGTAAGGATAATAAAACAGTAATTATGTAATATTAAGATAAAATATTAAAAACTAATCACACTTCTTTTTAAAATAGTAATTTTGTATTTTTTGCCATTTTTTCTTATTTTACCCTCACTTTTGATATACAATACTTACATAAGGAAAGCAAAATAGTAATTGTGTATCTTTTGATAAAATGACAATCATATCTCTATTTTTTCTATTTTACCCTCATTTTTTATACACAATATTTACATAAGAATGACAAAATAGTAATTATGTAATATTAAGATAAAATATTAAAAACTAATCACACTTCTTTTTAAAAATTTAAAAACTAATCACACTTCTTAATAAAAAAAATAAAATAAAATGAAATTATTTACACACAAAGTGTGTGCTCATTGGCTAGTATGTAAAATACAAACAATAGCCCTTCTTTCAAGCAATTGAAATTAGGGGCTTTTAGATCCAGGTCCAAAAATGTAGAGTGTTTTTAGGAGTGAGTCCAGCTATCTAATTATATGTTTTTATTTCTTTTATACTCATTTTACATTTTCTAAAAATATTAAAAATCAATTAAAATCTTCTAATATTATGCATTTTCCAACTCCAAAAGAATATATTTAATATCTTATAACAAAAAAACTAATATACTAACATAAATTTATCTGCAAAACATTCTACCCTAACTCAAGTAACAAATATATGAATGTATATAATACCTATACGTGAGATATGAAACCTAATTAAAAGGTAAAAAAACATAACATACCTACAAGCAAGACACATTAATCTGTGACAGGTTGATTATAAAAAAAGAATCTGTCATATAGGTAGATAAATATAATTAACCTGTGATATAGGTTGATTATTAAAATTAAAAATAAAATCTATAAATGGGGTTTAAAGTAGGAGGAAGAACGAGAAATAACAAAAAGATAAATAAAAAGAAATAAGCAAAGAGATAATTGGGAAGAAATTTGATTTTTATAATAAATCTTATCATTGAACAAATAACTATTGATAATTAGATAATTAAATATAACAAATTGGACTTATTTTAATAAATTGGACTATTCATACTATTGGTTCAAAAAATTGGACTTATATCAAGTTTCCCCTTGAAATTATGGAATTGCTTCATTGATTTGAGCCTTGGAGATGGAGTCTTTGAATTCGTGGAAAATCGATTGAATAAATTGCATGACTATAAAATCTTTTCAAATTTTCATTTCATCGATTATTAGAAAATTTATTTGCAGTTAAGGTGAGTTGGCCAAATGAATAGATTTTTCAGTGTGTTCAAAGTACAAGTATATACGTCATCTATCATTATACAATTGGAGAAACACTTAAAAAAAAATTCCCTCAATTTGTATAATGACATGTAACGTATTGTTCTGTATTCTAGGCACATTGAAAAATCTCTCGACCAAAGGTAATGTATCTGCTCCTAAAATAAAATTTGAATCCTCATCCGTGTACATTAGCATAAATTTAAAACATTTTGTTTAGCCGGAGGAAAGTCAACATGCAAATAGTTTCTAACAGTTGAAGCCGAGTAATATATGAAATCCTGAAAAAAATAAAAAAAAATAACAAAAAAAAAGGGCTCAAGATTCTTTTTAAACAATAAAATTGTTTGGTTGATTGGATTAAAGCTCTGTCCATCTACGAGAAACAAAGAAAGAAAAGCCGAATAAGTGCCGGACACACATCCCATACAATTCATCGAAACCAAACTGTTTGATCCCTCTTCTTCTTCCCTTTTGGCCATATTCCACCATGAACAATATTTGACCGCTGAAAATTCAGCAGCCATTCTTATTTTTTTATCCAATTAGATTTAGACATGTCTTCAAACAATTGAAATTGTAAACACAAATTGAACATGTGTTCAAATCTGATTGGGTTAAAGCATGAGTAGTTGCTGAATTTTCAGCAGCCAAGTATTGTACTTCCACGATTGTGATTCCTACGTCATTATCGTCATACCTCCGAAGGAAGATGCATGTTCATGTACGTGCTATTAAATATTAATTGTATGCATTATTAATTTGAGATATTGTCATTTGATGTTAGCAAGTTTTCGGAATCATGAAACAAAATTACTTACAAAAGGATACATCACTATGGTGATATCTCTAAATAATAATGCTGAGCCACATGTATGTTATTAGTTTGAAATATTATCACCTAATGTTGGTAAATCCTAGGAAACCAGACATCAATTTGTGCAAACACAATCCATTATCGAAAACTCAATCTCTAAAATGCTTATGTAGCCTCGGTTGTATACACATTCGAAATGCATTCACCTTTATTACGGATGTATACAACTTTTTCTCTTTATCACTCATCAAATCACACAATAAGTGATATAGAGATATGACGTGATGAGCATACCACCCGCTTAGAAGGCAGATTCTCTCCCCGATTGGAGTACTATCGAGTGGGAAGATCAAGCAAGAGTAGGGTAGGCTTATAAAAACAATAATATGGCCATCAACAATTTTGAGAAAATGACTGCTTTAGCTTACTTGTTGACTCAAGCAACAAAAGAGAAAAGCAAAAGCGTAAACCACAACTTTTTTTCTAGTCAAATTTGCTTTACTTTCTTCACAAGACTCTAAGGTTTCGTATTCAACTTAAATCCAATTTTTTAAACTTAAAATCACTTTTTAAATTATAAGCCTTAAAATTTTATTTAATATGACTATTTTTTAAAATTAAACTCAAGACTAATTTAAAAAATATATATTCTATTTCTTAAAACACCAAAAGTGAATTTAAAAAAATTTTAAACTTAAAATTCACTTTTTTTTTCTCTCTCCTCTCGTCACACTCCGATTCTCTCTCTCCCCTTTTCTTCTCGGACGCTACTTCACTACTGAAATGTTCCGCAGCCAAGTCTTATTCTTTCTTCTCTCTCATCCTTCCCGTTTTTTCTTCTTTCTCTCTCCTCCAATCTGATACCTTCTTTTTCTTTCTCTCTCCCTGTCTATCACTTTCGATCCTCTCCGATCCTCTATCACCTCTGATCCTCTCTCTTCTTTCTCTCTCCTCCAATCTTTTTTTACAAACAAGTTTTTAAGTTCTAAAGAAAATAGTTTTTAAGAAATGTTTTGAAAAATGATGAAATTTTTTCAGTAGGATACCCAACAAACCGTAAGATTCTCCAAATCGTCTCTATCAAGTTTTTGGAAAATGAGTTATATTTCACAGATCAAACTTAAAACTAAAATCGTCAATTTCGGCTTATCAGCACGATAATAATATCCTCAAATCTCAGTTACAAGTTTAATCCCAAAGACGCAACTCAAAATGTGGATAGGGGGAATGAGCTAGAATTCCCATGGCAAAGACAATAACTGCTACTCTAATCCTCATCAATGTCATCAACTGCATCAAAGTCGGAATCTTCGCTGGCCGGCTCACTCTCGGAGTCACTCGACACGTACCTAGTCTGCCTGCGATTCGCCCTCTGAGGTCTTGCTCTTGCTGCAACTGGAGCTTCACTTCTTTCTTCAATGGAAGGACTGTCCACCTTGTCATCACTTTCAGTCATCTCGTCTGCCAAACCAACTCTGCCAATCACAGAACCGCTTTTCGTGTTGAATGGTGATGCCCTCATCTTCCTCACTTTCGGCTCTGGTGAAGCCCTGGAACTCTCAGCAGGCTTCAACATTTCAGTTAAAAGCTTCTGGCCTGATGAAGTTTGAGGCTGCTTCTTGTTAGCTGCTGCGCCTCTCTTCTTTGCCGCCACAGGGGGTTTTGATGCTACCACCTTTGGCTTTCCAGCCGCTTTTTTCCTTCCCCCCTTTGGCGCAGCTGCTATTTCTTCTTCAAAATCATCGTCACTGTCCATTTGCATGGCCACCTTTTTGTTAGCTTGTTTCTTCTGGACTGGTTCTTGTGGCACTTCAGTATCGTTGCCTGTCACAGTAAACTAAGTTAATCCACAACTTGCTGAGGAAACAAATAGTTATGCTGATTTCCTCATAAGCTAAAAATCGAAAAGGATTTAGGCTGATTTCTCTAGATAAGTAGTGAAATGTTATCACTACCTGCTGAATTTTCAGGAGACGAATCAAGGTTATAGGCAGCAAGTCTTTCTTTCAGTTCAAGCACTTCGTCGTCATCGTCATCACTCAAAACTACAGAGGATCTCACTTGCTGCATAACAAACATAAAAACATAAGTTCCGGCTTCTTGTGTACGGCAGTTTTGTTCCATTAAGAACGTTAAACAAAAAATTAAAAATATAAAACAGCAGCTCAGACCTTGTTGGCAGCAGGAGCTTTCTTTGGACCTGCTCCTCCTCTCTTTTTCACTACCTCGGGATCTTTCTCTGACAAAGCAAGCAGATGATATTATGAGTAATGTAATCCGAAATTCCAGTGATGAAATAATATCTGTGGGCTATTTTAAAAGAAAGCTTTTAACTAATCGAGTGTTACCTATTTCCATCACAGAACTGGAAGCCTCTGCATTGTTGGCCTTCTTAGTATTTTTCCGTGGTTTAGGTGCTTGTTTAGAAGCCTTAGAAGCAGGTACATTTTTCACTTGGGTTCTTGCTTTCTTTTTTGCCTCCTCTGCCAAAGCCTCACTTTTCTCCAGTTCCTGATATGAATGACAATATGTCAGACAAAGGACAAAAGAAAATTGAAGAAAAAATTGTGAAATAGAATCAAATTTTAGTACATACATCAAGTTCCATTTCAAGAGCATCAAGATCCTTCAACCACAGTGACCTTGGTGTTGATTTTTTCAACTCATCAACCTCTGCATTGGCCTTATCCCTATCAGCCAATAGGGACTGAACCCTCTCGATGGTCAAGGTCCCAATTGCCATGGATATTAGATACTCATAGTCACTAATTTGTGCTCCCTTTTCAATGGCAGCCTCGGAGTTCTCTTCTGCATCTTCTGTATTTTCAGTTGCCCCTGCAACTTCTGGCTCTAGGGATTTGGTTTTCTTCGGAAAGGGAGTAAAACCTTTCTGTTGGAGCTCAAGGAATAGATCAGCTCTCTTTCTATTGCTCACAATGATCTCTCCATTTACAACACCAAGGATAAACCTAACCTTGTTCTCCAATTTTAACAGTTCCAACTCAAGGTTCTCCAATAGCACTTTCTGCATGCATAATAGAAAACCAGTTAACAGTCGTAACTCAGGCCAACAATATAAACACCTTTATATTGATGGGCACAAATGAAGTCACCTTTCTTTCCTCATAGAATTCAAGTCTCAGGTGAAAAAAGTCCTCAAGAACTGCAGAAAGAAAAAACAACAGACAGAAAGTCTGGTTATATAAATTGTACAAGCAGGAGTAGAGAGAAGAAAAGAACGTGCTGAAAAACTCATACTTTGTTCTGGAGTGTCATATTTCTTTATCACGCCTTTTCGATCAAACAGGTGCATATTACTCGTGCTTATGCTGGTGGTCAGCTTAAATTTCTTCAGCAAACCCTCTGGCTTGGCTGCCATCAGTTTCTCCTCACGCAAGTGGACTATGATGTCTACAGTACTGTGATCACTGTGCTGTGTGAAACCCTGCAGCATACATAATTTCAATTAGGAACTAAATCATCTGGAACACATTTTAATCAAATATTGCAACTGTCAAGAAATTTAGGTGACTTTACCTCAACGAACGGATCCTTGGCTTTATCATTTCCTTCAGAGATGGACTCAAGGAATTCCTTATAATCTTGAGTCCACCTACGGATTGGCAACTCCAAAATCCTAAGTGATGTCTCACTGACTTCCTCTATGATCCCACAAGCAGTGTAGCTCACACCAGAATCCTTAACAGTTTTCTCAATGGTTCCAGTAAATCCTCTGTACCAGGGATCCATTGGCACCATTGCATCACCATCAAGCAAACGCCTCACATTTGCAACAATGTCTCTCGGGTTATAATTAGGAATGTACGAGCTCCACCCTGTCCCAATTCCTTCACTACCATTAACAAGCACTGTTGGAATAATTGGCACATACCTATACAACACAAACCATTGTTAAGCTAAGTACATTCATTCTCCATTTGTTATTCTAAAAGCAATGTTCTCATTCTACAGGGAAAAGTTAAAAATACCAAGTGGGTTCAATAGATTGCCCATCTTCATTCAAGTAGTCAAGAAGTCTGTCATCATCCTTTGAGAAAAGGAACCTTGTAATATGAGAAAGGCGAGTATATATATAACGAGCGCTTGCATGATCTTTGCCTCCCTAAAGTAGCAAAATACAAATGTAAATAGAAGATATCGGAATAACACAACATGAAGAGCTTAAATTTTATTAAATATTTGGCATGCATGGTTAATCTCACCAAGTTACGGGTACCAAATTGACCATTTGGTTGAAGAAGATTGATATTATTGCTCCCCACAAAATCCTGTGCCATCCCAATAATGGTACTTGCAAGACTCTGCTCGCCATGGTGGTAGGCAGAATGCTCAGACACATAACCAGAAAACTGGGCAACTTTTGCTTCCTTGACAAAGTTCCTCTTAAAAGAGCTAAAGAGAATCTTCCTTTGACCTGGCTTCAAGCCATCAACCATTGACGGAATAGACCTTTGCAGGTCCGCCATGGAAAACTGTATAAGTTCCTTGTGAACAAAGTCACTGTACTTAACAAGCTTCTCCTTCTGATCAAGATGTACTCCAGGCTGCAAATACAGAAGGTTCAACTGTCTCAATTAAAAATGATATAGCATAATCATTTCCCAAATACAAAAGCAAATTGCCAGAACTTCCCACCTCAAACTGCCGAAGCCAATTCTTCCTCTCTTCTATTTTCTTTTTACTGAAAGCAAGCTCAATTGCCTCCCCATCACGCTCATCTATCCAAATAAAATCTTTCTTGTGCTGAGCAAGATTTTGAAAATAGTCCCTTCCTTCCTTAGACGTGCTTGTTCCCAACCCCTAAATGGACATAAGTGTAAGTAGAAGAATACGAATAAACTTCAGAAACATGGTACGATTTCTAGTATGCCTCTACTTACATAAAGTGATCACAAACCTTATAATATTTTATGGACCAGCCACTTGCATTGCCCCTCAAACTTTCCTTCCATGCCTCATACTCAGGCATGGAGTAAAATGCAAGGGTATTCCCCCTTTTGTGCGTTGCCTGTACAGAAATAATACAACTTGTAATAGTCTTTCAAAAACAACCCATCAGTTAGACCAACTCCAATAGTGGGCTAAAAGCCAAATTACCCTCCAAAATTTCTCCCCAAACCCACTCCAACCCAAGGGGAAAATTTTGGCTAAATGCTAAATGCTAAACCAAGGCCAAATTCCCCCCAAAATTTAGCCCAGAAATCGGAGTGTCATCCAATATTTATCGGAATTTAAATTTTTTTAGAATAAAATGTTTATAAAATTAATTTATGATAGTCTACATATTAATTTTTTTTTTTTTAAAGTTTAATTTAATAAAAAAAAAAAGCTTAAGTTCATTCTTTAATAATGCTGGGCTAAAATTTTAGGCTAGAACGGTTGGAGCAGAAAAACTGTTTTTGGGCTAAAAGCTAAATTTTCCGGGCTAAAATATTTGGCTTTTAACCCAACCATTGGAGATGGTCTTATGCTGAAGTTACAAAGCAAACTAGCGAAGTCAAGTAAACCAACCTTGACAATCGGAGTTATGAACTCAACCAAAAAAGATGGAATTTTAAGCAGCGATGGCCAGAAGGAATGAATGAAATTGATAAGGAGACCCTTGATGTGGGAACCATCATGGTCCTATATAAACATAGAAACTAAGCTTCCATTAGTGATCAGACAGAAAACGACAAACTCTTAAGATTGCACATAGAAATCCAAACAAGAATAAAACCAAAAGAAAATAAGTTAAAGGCATTCAACCTGATCAGTCATAATCATCAGACTACCATATCTTAAAGACTTAAGACTGGTATACTCTTTATCTTGCTGCAGTCCAAGAATCCTCTTGATATTCTTAATTTCCTCATTATCCCTGACCTGAGTGGCACTAGCTTCTCTTACATTGAGCAGTTTACCTCTCAATGGAAAAACACCATAATGATCTCTACCCACAACAGCAAGCCCCGCCATCTGTTTACGATAGGTTCTGTTAATCTATTGCAGAAAGGAAGCCAAACAAATCAAGTAATTGTACCAATATTGTAAAACTTAAAAACTTACTGCAAGAGCCTTAGCCGAGTCTCCTTCTGTCAATATCAAAGTACACTTCTCAGAATTCTTCCCTCCAGCATAGTTAGCATCCTCAAGCTTGTTGATATTATGAACCCTCTCTGTTTTAGTTCCATCAGTTTTCTTCAGGTCTTTGTTCTGTTTAAAATTTGCCCAAGAGAGAAGACTATCCACAATTCCAGACTTTGCAACTGCAAATTAATCAGCATACGAAAATCAAGATTATCTGAGTCTAGTATAGTTGAACAATTTGAAATACGGTTGCATTTGCATACCCTTATTTAAGAACGCTGGTGTAAGTTCACATTTAGATCCGAAACTATTTGGGCGTATCGTGAGAGTTTCCTTTGTTTGGGAATCAAATGCAGGGTTGTCAATAAGAGCATTGACAAAGACCCACAGATAATTCTTCACATTATGGGCTTTGAGGTTAGCATTCTTGTTCTTCTTATTTACAATATTCATCACATGGTTCGTGATCTGATCTGTTACGTAATTCACATGAGTTCCACCCTTGATTGTTGCAATTCCATTCACAAAACTGACCTGGTAAAAATAGAATTGAAAACTTGAGATTGACAATTCTAAAGTGTACAGAACATGGTAATTTCACTGATTCAAATAGTTTTGTTCAAACCTGTTGAAACTGCCCGTCGCTGAGACTCACGCAAATCTCCCACCTATCATTGACTTTCTCCGTCAACCTGTCAAATGAATAGACACAGTTAGCAAATCCCCAACACAAATAGAAAAAAAAAAAAGGAAGAACAAATCGGGACAAGAAGTGCAATTCATTACAAAAACCTTAGAAGGGGAGCATCTCTTGATTTTCCGGCCGATTGTAAGTAGAGGTCAACATAATCAAGAAATGACTTTACAGGGACCCTCGTTCCATTCAGATCAACCTTCACCGTCTTTCCGAGGCATCCGGCCAAGTCAATTACTCTCTTTTGCATCAACGCCACCACATCATCTTCCAGATGGGTCATATTAAACTTGGACAGGTCGGGCTTATATGTAACCCTGGTCCAGTTCTCACTCTCTTTGCACTTTGTGATGACTGGCGCAGTTTTGTTCCCCATGTTGTTGGTGAACACCTGAAATCAGCAAGATCAGATTATTCAACTGACACAATGAATGAACACAATATCACTGCCAAATGCCTGCAGCAATGTTTGGTCAGGCAGAATTCGGAATCCATTTCAAACCCATCGAAATATGAATCATAACATTTTAGCATTTTGTTTTCCTTACCAACTAAAAGGATCTTATGGGAAACAAGGACATTATTTTTCATCGGAGAATCAAAGATAAGAATAAGATGAGAGAAAACCAGTTAAGGTGGTTTCAACAGGTGAACCAAACACTCATAGTTGCTCCGGTTAGAAGATGTGATTATGAGACAGAGATTAAGGGGAAAACGGGTAAAAGAAGACCTAAGAAGACTTGAAAAGAGACTATAAGAAAATACATAGAGTACGTGGAACTAACAGAAGAATTAGCGCAAAATCGAGTGTAATAACGTTGTCGGTGGGATAAGGATTTATATTTGTTGTTGTTGGAGTACACATCAAACGTCAAAAAAATTAGAGAATCCATAATTTTATACCTGCTTATACTTCTTCTGTCGCATTCCGTCCGCCGTCTCGATGATGAACTCGGTGGAGAAGATGTTCGTAAGCTTGGCGCCGTAGCCATTGCGTCCACCGGTGGTCTTCTTCACCGTATCGTCGTAATTGCTACTGGTCAGGAGGTGCCCGAAGATCAACTCCGGGACGTAGACCCTTTCCTCCTGGTGAATCTCGACAGGAACTCCAGCGCCGTTGTTGTAGACGCTGATGGAGTTCTGCTCGACGTCAATGGTGACTTTGACGGAGTCCATGGACGGATCTCGCTGTTTGTTATCGGCGGCGTTGACGAGAATTTCGTCGAAGATCTTGTACAGGCCGGGAACGTAGGTGATGGAACGGTTGACCATCTCGCCATTTTGGTAGACCCAGAGGTTCGAGGTGTGCTTCTCGATCGACCCAATGTAGGTATCGGGTCGGAGCAAGATATGCTCCAGCTGGCTCTTCTTCTGGTACATTTCTTCGATAGTCTTGCCTTTTCCGCCGCCATCGGTGGGGGCTGGGTGGTCGATGTTGGCGTTGTTACTGGTTTGGAGCGGGCGTTTCTTCTCGATCGCCATGGTTGGTGGAGTTTGGAGGAGGCGGATGATTCTAGAGTGAGGAAATGAGTGAGGGGGAGGGAGGAATTAGGAATTTATGGGTGGCATGCAACGGTCGATTAGGTATTTGAATTCGAATTTCAAATGGAAGGATTTTGGGCGCGGTGTTTGAAATGTTTGAATGGGAAATCGGACGGATGGGGTTCGAGTTTGAAGAATCACGGTGGATGATGAAGGAGAAAGGGAATCTTATAGGAAGGCGTTGAATCTCAGTTGACTGAATAGGTGCGTGCGATAATGGGATTTGTTTATGGACACTTTTTATCAATGGGATAATTTTCTACCATCCTATTCTCATTTCCATCCATCTTCTCTTTTTACACATTATTTTTTGTTTTATTATATTTATAAAAAAATTAATATAAGATGTTGACATGTCTTAACCGTCACTTTTCAAATAGGAGGACATGAAATGATAAAGAGATTAGAAGGATATAGAATCCTCCTCCATGGGATGAACGTCAAGAAACTAAAGGCTAGAGGTCTCAACAGCGTCTCTCACTAGAAAATGCGGGTAACACGTATAAATTTAATCAAAATGTACATTAATTAGTTCATCAATTATAAAATTCATCTAACGATACATTTCGATTGGGTTAAGTGTTAAAACATATAGCTTTTCCCTTCTATTTCCTCCTCCCCAATTTCTCTTCAACCCTTGTTCATTGGGTTAAGTGTTAAAACCTTTAAAAAAAAAAAAAACTCAAATTGCCCCAAGATTTAGCCCAAAATTAGTGGTAGAGCCCACATTTGAGAATGGAAAACAGAATGTGAAGCCCAAACGCCCAAAACCCACGCTTAGACGTGCCAGCCTAGCACCCAGCTAGACCTCACCCACATAGGCGTGCCCCCCTCTTGTCGGGCGCAACAATGAGCCCAACGACTCTTTTTTCTGATCCAATGGCCACAATTCAAATGGACCAACAGTCCAAATGTGTGTGTGTGTGTGTATATATACATATTTGTTTTATATTTATAGTTTCATTGAATCCAACAGCTGATATCTAATATGATCAAATCTAATGATATAAAAAAAGATCTAACAGCCCAAATTTAAATCTAACTGCTAAAATAATTAAAAAAAAATTATTTAACTCAAAATTCATCCAAATTTAGTGATTTTTCAATATTTATCGGAATCTAAATATTTTTAGGTTAAAATGTTTATAAAATTAAATTAGGATAGTGTACATAATTTTTTTTTAAAAAAATAGCCTAAATTTATTCTTTAATAACCTCAGGCTAAAAACTTTAGACTATAAGGGTTAGAGGAGAAAAGCTTATTCTGGATTAAAACCTAAATTTTTTGGGCTAAAAATTTTAGATTTTACTCTAAGGGTTGGAGATGGTCTTATGGAGTCAAGCAGAGTGTGAGAATGTGAAGGTCAAAGAGTTACACATTGTTGAAATAAGAAATCTTGCAATGACTTATAAGAGGTTGGATTATCCCATATATTATCAATTTGTTTTATGATAAAATTTCAACTTTCTTCACAGAGACGTCTGCTAATTCATATAAAGAATGAGGGCTGGGAAAACTTTGCCATACCCTACAAGCATTAAGCCAATCCCTAAGAACATGAGTAGCATATTCACATTCCTTTGCATGAGTGGAATGAAAATAGTTAGTAGTCAACCTCCTATTTAGATCTTTGCTTATTAGCTAGGAGTAGGATTCTCTACCCTCCTAATCTCTTTACCCTTTCATCCCCTCCTATTTGAACGGTCACTGTTAAGCCACATCAACATTTTATATTGATTTTTTATAGAGATAATAAGACAAAAAGTAATGTGTGAGAGGAAGTGATGGAAGAGGATGTGAATATAAGGGTAGTGAATCCTCCTCTTTAATTAATAGCTGAGCTCCATCTATAAACGTTTCCCAAGTACGGGAGGTCTCACCCAACATCGAAGAGGTCACATACAATTTTGGTTACAGGTTTTGCCTCCAATTTAATTTGGATCACCGGTATATTTATTTTGAGAAATGCTAAGGGGCTTCTCTAAGTATGATTCTTTACGAACTCTCTGCTACTTACAATTTAACGTCAATTTATGTATTAAAATTATAAAATATTATGTTAGAAACATAATTAGTATATATTAACCAAAGTTAGTTAAAAGAAAGGTAGTTAGAGTTGAGGTTGTTAAGAAGGATAAGATGGTAATTGAGTAAGGAGGTTAGAGGGTAATATTGTATTTGTGATTGTGACTTGTTAGTACATATAGCCACTTAGTCTTCCATAGAATGTAAGAAAGCTTTTGTGAGACTTCTTCACTTTACTAAGAAATCTAAGAATCATTTCTTCTCTTCTACTTCTCTCATATTCTGTGTAGTTTTAGAATCATATTTCTGTTAACATGGTATCATCGCCGGTCTTGGTTTGTCGCCATTTCCGATCCTGAAGAATTCTTCCGCTGTTATTCGTTGTGGGCTCTGGGCGATCAGAGGTCAGACGACTGGGTTTCTGGCGTTTGGAATTGCACAGGCTTCAGATTTTGGGGATTTTGCGTTGTGTATCAGGTGACATTGTTTCTGTTCTAATGCAATAATATGTGGATGTTATGAAATCGTGATCAGTGTGTTTTGTATGAGATCTGGGTTTGGTTTTGTTTTCGTTCTTGATCAGTTGTTTTCAGGAAGTATCATTCTTTCTGTGTATTCTTTCTGTGTTTCTTGGAGTATCATTCTCTAAGAATTGACGTCTGTGTTAAAGAAAGTTTTTGCTTTTCTGGATCTTGGAGTATCATTCTCCTATGCCGTTGTGAATCTTGGAGTGTTAGTCTCCTCAGAAATCAAGATTTGAGTATTTCTTGGTGTGCATTTGTTTGTTGTGTGATATTCTTACTGCATTGGTGTTTAGATATGGCGTCTTCATCGTTTAAAGTCGAGAATTTACTGGGAATGTTAACTATCAAGTTACGGGATGATAATTTTGTCAAATGGACGTTTCAATTTCAGGCAGTTCTTAAAGGCTATAAACTTTTTGGCTATTTTGATGGTTCAATAGGGTGTCCATCGAAGTATGTGGTTACAGAATCAGGGATAGCATCTGAGGTTACATCGGGTTATGTTGAATGGGAGTCGATGAATATGGCGTTATTAAGCTTGTTACTGGCAACTCTTACAGATGAGGCTATGGAGTATGTTTTGGGGTGTAGAACTGCATTTGAGGCTTGGAATAATCTGGTGGATAGGTATGCATCAGTTTCTAAGTCTAGGGTGAATCATCTTAAAACTGAGTTGCATACTATTCAAAAGGGTACAGATACTGTGGATAAATATCTGTTGCGATTGAAGAATATTAGGGATCAGTTAACTGCAGCTGGTGAGTTAATTTCTGATAATGACATTATAATTGCTGGCTTGGCAGGTTTGCCTAAGGAGTACTCGGTTATAAGAACTGTGATATTGGCTAGGGAGTCTTCTATTACTTTAAAAGAATTTAGGGCACAGTTGTTGGGTGCTGAGAAGGAAATTGAGGGTGAGATAAACTTGTTGTCTCAAAATATGTCAGCTTTGTATGTTCATAGTATGCATTCTTCTGGTGTAGGATCTTCCTCTGGGTCTGGTTCCACATCTCATCCTGCAGAGCATAGCCATATTCCTTCCACTACTGGGGGCACTATAACTCAGTCTCTTTATGCTGGACCTGCCCCACCAGTCCCTCCTGCATCACAACCATACTTGCAGCCCTTTCCTCAGCATTTTTCCCATCCATTTCCTCCTGATCCTTCAGCGTTTTATCCACCATCTTATGGTTTTGGTTTTATGAGTCCTAATAATGGTCCACGGCCTCAGTTTGGACATAAGTCGTTCCATGGGTCAAGCTACAGAGGTCATAACAATTTCAAGTCAACTGGTGGGTCTAAAGGCAAATCTTTTAACTCTAGTAGTTCTTCTGGGTTTCCAGCTACTACTGCAAGACAGAATGGGTCTAATGTGTGGTCTAGGAACACTGATACTCGATCTACTGTGGTGGTTGAATGTCAGATATGTAATAAACGGGGCCATACTGCAGTGAACTGTTTTCGAAGGAATTCACCTATGCCATCTCCAGGTTTTAGTGTTAAGTGTCAGATATGTGGCAAGAAGGGGCATTCTGCTCTGGAATGTTATCACAGAAGTAACTATGCTTATCAAGCCCAACCACCACCTCCTTCTTTCAATGCTATGGTTGCATAACATTCAACAGAATTTAGTCCTAATGATGCTTGGATGGTTGACTCTGGAGCTTCTCATCACATCACTGCAGATGTTGATTCTCTCAGTCAAGTTACACCATTTCAAGGTTCCGAAACCATAACTGTTGGCAATGGCACAGGGTTATCTATTGCTAATACTGGTTCTACAATTCTGAAAACTAAATCTAGTGATCTTGTTCTTAATAATGTGTTGCATGTTCCATTTATTTCCAGAAGTTTATTGTCTGTACAACAACTTTGTGCTGATAACCATAGTTGGTTTATCTGTGATGACTGTGAGTTCTTTGTGCAGGACAAGAAGACAAGGGAAATTCTGTACCAAGGAAAGAGTAGACCAGGCCAATTATTTCAAATTCCTGTGGTCAAGAGTTCAAAGGGAGTGCACTCTGCAGTTCAGAAGTCATCTGGTTTTCTTGGACAAATGGTCAAATCCAGTCTCTGGCATAAAAGACTAGGTCATCCTACAAATGAAGTAATAGCTGTGATGTTGAAACAGTCTGGTATTTCAGTTGATGTAGATGCTAAGCATAGTATATGTCCTCAGTGTGTCAAGGGTAAAATGTCAAGACTTCCCTTTTCTTCTAGGATTGATAAATGTACCTTTCCTTTTGAGAAGGTTCATACAGACATTTGGGGACCATCTCCTGTAAAGTCCTCAGACGGATATAGATACTATGTAACTTTTCTTGATGAATACACACGGTACACTTGGATTTTCCCACTGTGCAATAAATCAGATTTCTTTTCTGTGTTTGTCAACTTTTACAATTTCATTCATACACAGTTTGGTTTATCTATCAAATGTATACAGTCAGATGGGGGTGGAGAGTATGTCAGTCATTCATTTAAAACCTTTCTTGGTACAAAAGGGATAGAACACCTGCTCTCATGTCCATATACCCCCCAACAGAATGGTGTGGTTGAACGAAAGCATAGGCACATTGTAGAGACTGCAATCACTTTACTGATCACAGCTCAGTTACCAATTGAGTTCTGGTATTTTGCATGTGCCCACTCTGTTTTCCTTATCAATAGAATGCCATGCAAGTCTAATTCTATGGAGTCTCCTTATTATAGACTTTATACTAAACAGCCTGATCTCAAGTCCTTGAAAGTGTTTGGTTGTGCTGTCTATCCTTGGTTAAGGCCATATAATGCTCACAAGTTGCAGTCCAGGTCTGAAATGTGTGTTTTTTTAGGCTATTCCATGGGATACAAAGGGGTGGTTTGTTATAACCCAATCAATCGAAAGTCTATCATCTCCAGACATGTGATATTTGATGAGACTATGTTTCCTTATCTGAATCTTTCAAAGTCAGCACCTGAAGTCCAGTCTGCTAATACCAAGTTTCGATCTGTGCCTGTGGTCATTCCTGCACCTATGCCTATGAGCCATTCAGTTGAGCACACTATCTCTTCTAATGTTTCTCCTCATGAATCTGGTTCTTTGCATCAAGACTCAGAGGTACAGGAATTTGAAAGCCCTTCTGCATCAACACCTACTCTTTCCCCTTCCTCTGGTACAGTTCCCTTGCTTCCTGTCTTAGATCCTGCACAACTACAGGTAATTCTTCCTTTATCCCCTTCTAATGATTTGGCTAGTAATGGTGATGTATCCACTGTCCCTACTGGAATTCAAACAAGACTCAAAATAGGGGCTATATCAAGAAAGGATTATTCTACTTTTGTTGCACATTTTCCTGAATTGTCTTCTCTGCAACTGGACTCTGCTTTGGTCTTGAATACTTCCATGGATTCCTGTGGTTTTTCTTTCCTTGCTGACATTGGAACAGTTGAAGAACCAACAACCTTTAGAGCTGCATCTACTGTTCCTCAATGGCAACATGCAATGCAGGAGGAATTTGATGCTTTAAAGGCTCAAGGGACTTGGAAACTAGTTCCTCTTCCATCAAATAGGGCAGTTATTGGGAGTAAATGGGTGTATAAAGTCAAAAGGAACTCAGATGGCACCATTTCAAGGTACAAAGCACGATTGGTGGCCCAAGGATTCAGTCAACAGGAAGGCTTGGACTACTCTGAGACATTCAGTCCAGTGGTCAGGCATACTACAGTCAGGGTCATTCTTGCTTTGGCAGCACACTTTCACTGGCATTTGAGGCAATTGGATGTCAATAACGTTTTTCTTCATGGTGACCTTGAGGAGGAAGTATATATGAAGCAGCCACAGGGGTTTGTTGATCCTACATCTCCACATCATGTTTGCAGATTGGTTAAGTCCTTGTATGGTCTCAAACAGGCACCACGGGCCTGGAATTCCAAATTCAAAAGTTTTCTCCCTGCCCTTGGGTTTCAAACTGCTTTATCTGACTCTAGTTTGTTTGTAAAGGTTGATGATGGGGATGTTATTCTCCGTCTTCTTTATGTTGATGACATTATTCTCACAGGCTCATCCTCATCTAAGATTCAATCAATTGTCACTGAACTTGCTGAAGTGTTTGAATTAAAGGATATGGGCAGATTAACATATTTCTTGGGATTACAAATTCACTATAAGGCTGATGGTTCGTTACTGGTCACACAGTCACATTATGCTAAGGAGTTACTCAAGAAAGCAGGGATGGAGACTTGTAAATCCACATCAACCCCATCTAAGCCTCATTCTCAGTTACTTGTTCATGAAGGCACTCCTTTAGCTGATCCTACTCATTATCGCAGTATTGTAGGAGCCATTCAGTACCTCACCTTCACTGGTCCTGACATTGCTCACTCTGTTAATGTTGTATGTCAGTATATGACTAATCCCACAGATATGCACATGCATCTGGTGAGGCGCATCCTGCGATATCTGCGGGGCACTTTGGACTGTGGTTTAACCTATACCAGATCCTCTGATTTTACCATTGCTGCATATTCTGACTCTGATTGGGCAGCATATATTAATACACGAAGGTCTATTACTGGTTTTGTTGTGTTTCTTGGATCGAATCTTGTCTCATGGCAGTCCAAGAAACAAGCTACTGTTTCTCGAAGTTCAACTGAAGCTGAATACAAAGCTTTAGCTCACTGTGCTTCTGATGTATATTGGATACGGTCACTACTCAGAGATGTGCATCAGTTTCTTCCACTCCCACCTAAACTTCATTGTGATAATCTTTCTGCTTTGGCTCTGTGCTCAAATCCAGTATTCCATTCTCGGATCAAACATTTGGATACTGACTTCCATTTTGTTCGGGAAAAAGTCCAGAAAGGTGACATTTCTGTACATTACATACCAACTGATGAGCAGGTTGCAGATGTTTTTACTAAGGGTCTTCACAGTCCAATCTTTGTCAAACACTGCCTTCATCTTACTCTGGGTACTGTCAAGACAAGGATGCTCAGTAGTTCTCAATCTCTGTTGGCATCCGAGAGTAGTGCAGCTTCCTCACCGGGTCAAGACATCTTCCAACCATAGCTCGGGCCTTTCCCCAGCTATGTTTGAGGGGGGAGTATTAACCAAAGTTAGTTAAAAGAAAGGTAGTTAGAGTTGAGGTTGTTAAGAAGGATAAGATGGTAATTGAGTAAGGAGGTTAGAGGGTAATATTGTATTTGTGATTGTGACTTGTTAGTACATATAGCCACTTAGTCTTCCATAGAATGTAAGAAAGCTTTTGTGAGACTTCTTCACTTTACTAAGAAATCTAAGAATCATTTCTTCTCTTCTACTTCTCTCATATTCTGTGTAGTTTTAGAATCATATTTCTGTTAACAGTATATACCTGCTTTTGCAAGAACAACTTGTATAATATAAATTCACCACCGCAATAACTTTCCATACTAATAACGTAAAAACATATAAGAAAAAACTAACACGTATCCTTTTATTATTAGCACCTAAGAAGTCCCATGCAAAGTCTTTCACGCTTTCACCAATACTTCTCCCGCCGGAGACGAGTAAAATAAATAAATAAATACACAGAAATGAGAAGGCATTAGATTAACTTGTTATTCTGGCTGACAACAATAACCTGAATCCACTGGAGTCCAATTCCGCTGTCTGGACGATGGCAACTACAGCAACCTGAATCCATACTTGCTAGTACGTTTTTCTTTCCCATCTCTCATCCACTTTGATTATTCTACGCTTTCTGTTTCTGTATCGTTGCTGAGAAAATTCAAGGAATTCACAAAGAAAATTGAAATTTCGACAATAACAGCCATAACAATTGAAATTCGGCGTACTTGAGGTTGTGTGATCTGTTTCTTATTGTCATTGATTTGTTGGTCTTACCTGATTAGATCATTAGAGAGAGAGAGAGAGAGAGAGAGAGAGAGAGAGAGAGAGAGAGAGAGAGAGAGAGTAATCTGAAGATCACAACTTCATGGTTGAATTCGTATTTAGGTATTTCCTGAATTTGTTTAGTATGGTTAACATTTTTGTTCGAATTAAGGGTTTTGATTTAGCTGTTTTGTTTTTAGCTGATATAAATTGATAATTGGTTTAATCGTGGTGTGTTTATAGATTAACCATTTGTTTGGTAACTACTCAGAATAACGGGATAGAATAACGTTAGATTAAATTTTGGTCTCATGTTCTTTGACCGCATTCAGTTTCGGTACAAAAACAACAACAATAACAAAGCCTTATCCCACTAATTGGGGCCGGCTGTATGAATCCATTACCAATGCAAAAAGCTAAGGACTTAAAGCTGAGCCTTGGTGTCATCTGCAAAAAGCATACACCGCGTGATATCATCTTGAATATGTCCGGTTACTTCATTGATTACCAATGCAAAAAGGTAAGGACTTAAAGCTAAGCGTTGGTGTAACCCTATGGTTATGGGAAAGCTTTCGGTGAATCAAAGAAGTTTAGTTAGACTAGGGTGTACTGGTACTTAGGGTCAGCTGGAGCACTGGAGGTTTTGTTCATTTTGTTTGCTTTTTTCTCAAGTCCCGAATGATGAATGATTTTACTCAATTGCTGTCTTTCTAAAACTATTAGAGGGGAAATCTTTGTATGTCAATTGCTTTCTTCAATTGGATTTGAATGTATAAGGACTTGGATTCAAAGTTATGAGTATTGAGTAGTGAGCTATTTGCTTGAAATCACTTTGGATACTGGAATGAAGGTGTTGTTGAGTTAATGTTTGGAATGACGTTGGCATTTGGAAATTTTGGAGTCAAAGTTAAGCATACACAGTTGTTCCATGTTCAATAAATCGAAGTTTTGACAATCTGTAATTAAGTTCAAGCTTAGTGGATTATTCGTTATTATTCCTTAGCTTATATGAATCATGGACTTTTGTCCGAACGATTATGATTTGTGAGTTTCATGGCGAAGAAAAGACATATGAGTTCGGGCCTGATGCCCATCTCACTTAGTAAACACTAATACAGATGACATAATATTTTTCTTCTTCCTTTTGTTGGACACAACATCTTTCTGTACTAAAGTAAAAAGGCTTTAGTGAGAATTTTGTTTATCCTCTTCAGTCTTGAGGAGGAGGGAGGGGCAGCTTGACCTGTTTTGCTGAGTTTCCCAAAATATTTTTAAATACAGTTATCAAAAGCCGTAGAAAACAGTACTAGTCTGTTGTGTATTCAAGATTCTTAATTGGCAGCGTGTAATCAACAGTCTTAATTGTCCCCATTTCATGTATTTTGTCTTACCAGATGGTTATCGTTTAAGTTTGTCTATCAGAGTATGGTACTACCGTATTTTAGAAATGGCATCTCATGATCTTTTTGGTATTAAAATGTGATGTTTATATTATCTTTTGACAGGAAAGATTGCTTGAAATAGTCTGGGAACTTCATTCAGCTTAGAAATGGACAACGATAACGATTTCATTTTTTGCCAGGTAAGCGTTATATGTACATTTTGTTATCAAGAAAGCTATACCCTTGAAATATGCCCATTGATTCAATGCATCATCTGCAGTGGTTTGTGTTTCGGGGATATGATTGATAGTGGCTGAGTTTTTGTATGCCATAATTCCATATTGATGTAAGGTCTGTGTTATATGTTCAGGTTGGCCAACCAGGGATTCAGGATGATCATGAGACAAATAAGCTCACTTCAGATATAGAAAGTATTACCATAAATGATGGATTGTCAAATGGTACTAGTAGTAATGAGAATAGAGGTGTTCTGTGGCAAGGTGGTTTACCAGGAGGAGCCACTTCCAAAAAACAGGAAACAGTTGGATCTTCGTCTGTCAGCGTCATTGATGCATCATCCATGAAAAAGAAATCTGAAGTTCCAAAGCAACTAAAATCAGGTGATGCTGGAAACTCAGTCAAGCCTGCAACTCGTGCTAAAGTACCTTTTGAGAAGGGATATAGCCAAATGGATTGGCTCAAACTTACTCGAACACATCCTGACCTTGCAGGTACTTAGTGAAAAAGTGCCTCAGCTGATATTGCTTCTCATCTGTCATAATTTTGCTTCTTCCTGTCACTATTTTTCTTGTCTTTTTTTTTTTTTCATGTCATTTGTGTACTGCTGGCTATGATGCATACATAATTTGTGATTTTTCTTTCTAGCACTGGTAAGTTTTTATTTGCGACTCTTGTCAAGAACAAAAGTTGTAAGGATATACCTTTAAACTTTGTGATAATCCCAAAGAATATACTTTCTTTTTATCTTTTGTAAAGGTTTTGCACTTTGTGGTAAACCTAAAGGCAATTATCAGAAGATATAAAGAAAATACCTTCAAACTTTGCCCAATGAAAGTATTCTAGCTCTACAAGTTCGTTGAGGTCCCTAAGTCATCCTTGTTGAAAACACGTTTATGAATATTATGTACTCATAGAAAGCCTATTCGTCATGAATTTCTGATGCATGTTATTATAAGTTCAGGAAACAACTTGTGATATCTCTGGTATTTTCAAGTGCAGTAGTGATTATATCAGTGTTAGTTCTCAAGATTCAAATTGTGTCTCAGGCTTAAAGGGACAGTCAAATAAGAGGCTTATTTCACTGAATGAAGTTAAACAGCACCAAAAAGGAGATTCAATGTGGACCGTTCTAAAAGGCCGCGTGTACAATTTGTCTCCATACATAAGATTTCACCGGTATGTACATGTTTTAGTCTGTTCAAGTTCAAATGTTAGCTGGAGTGAACTGTGTCATTCCAAGTGTGTATTGCTGACACCTTTCTTTGTAAACCCCAAAATTGTTAAAGTATTTATATCGGTAGGCATGCTTTATTGGGTTGTTGCAGTCTTCTTATTGAAGTTTTATTGCTCCACACCCCCAACTTAGCCGACAAAATTCAATTAATAGCATGAGACAACTAAGAGAAGTGCTACAAAAAATGAGGGCACTTTCTGTTTCTTCTAAATTTCTAATGAAGGGATGTGGGCTATTGATTTCAAGTTTACTCGGTGGATGTGTGCCAACTCTGAGCTCGTTAATGACCTAGGAAGAGTAATAAGGTAGAAAGGCAAAGCGTTATTCACCACCAATTTTATTAAATCCTTCATATTGCAATTGGCATAATTCTGTCACCAAAAAACTGCTGAGTGATGAGGTCTAACTACGAACTACAAATGAGACTTTGCGAGAGTTTCTGTATGTTATTTGGTTAGAACTACGACATACAAGTCCTGTTTTTGACGATTTCTTTTTCTTCAGGTGTTGATATTCTAAAGAAGGCTGTGGGAAAAGACTGCACATCGTTATTCAGTATCCTTTTCTATACTTAATTGGTTATGTGTTGTTGAGTTTTATTGTCCTTAAGCCTGACGTCTCCATGAAAACAAGAGAATAGATTTGCTACCACCATACCATATTAAGTGTTTTGGAATGTGTTTTATTTTTGGGATCCATGTAGTGGTTAGATTAAATCAAACTCTTCCAACGGCGCATAGAATGGGTGGTGAGCAAATGTATTATCTACCAACAAAACTGCCCGTAAAACTTGTTATTACTAATGGAGTAGGATTGGGAAGGTTTTTCTCTTCTTCTTGTTCGCCAGAGAAATTTTGAATCATAACAAGCATTTCCAAAACTTGAACAGGAATGTCGGATTCTCTTGTTCTCGCTCATTCCAAGGAATGAATTTAGGATTCCTGAAATCCGATTCAGCGAAGCAACGCAACCAAAAAGTGCCTGCAAATCAGCAATGTGTTTGGGATCATCTTCATTTTATTTTAAGCCTATTATAAAGTGTTGTTAACTATTGCTCCTTATTACATTTCTTTAGATAAATACCATGCTTGGGTGAATGCTGAATTTTTACTCGAGAAGTGTCTCGTTGGTACTTTAGACGATGGCGAAGGACAACATTCCAAACATTAGGAATCTGCGGCCCGCTCATCATACCGGCAGATTGGCACAGCAATTTATTTTCCAAATCAAAGTTCACATTATATTTATCATAACAATTTCATATAGGGATGTGTTATCCACACACCTTATTTTACTTCTTATACACCCTTTTATAATTTCTATCCGTTGATCTTCTTTAATTCATTCGACCAGATGGTCGAAAGTTAAAAATGTGTGTGATAAATAAAATAAAATGTGTGGATATCATCCCTTTCATATATTCATTTTAAAAGAAACACACCTTCTCATACACTGTTGTACCATGTTGTCAAATTCATATTTTGTTGTATATTATTGATGCATAAGCATTAGAGATGTTCTTGCATGCTATGGAACTTTTCAATTCAAGGAAAACTAATCAAAATAGTTTTAAAACTTTAAGTTTTGACCATAAGGACAAAATAAATGACAAAGTGAACTATATTGAAAGTTTTTCGTTAAAATTACCCTTATTTTACCATAAGCTACCAAAGAAAACTTCAGATCCTTCACAAATAAAGCGCTTACGACTTTATTTTATCATAAGCTACCAAAGAAAACTTAAGATCCTTCATAACTAAAGCCCTGAAAACTTACTTTAATGTCCAAAACACTTCAAGCACCGTTTTAAAGAAAAATCTCTAGATCCTTCATAACACATCTGCCCTCGTCAACGGCCAAATTCACAAAATGTCGGAATCATATTAACCGTTGCACAATCTCTATAATGGTGTTGTAGTCTTATGGTGATTTAACTAAAAAAACTAGCAATTAAGCAACAGGGGAAACTTTAACTTCATCTAGGATAGGGCCACAAAGAGCTCCATAGTCCTTGGTGTGGTAGAAGGAGCTGAAGAACGTGATTCTGGTCCTGATTGAAACCGCTTTGAACCTGAAACTGGCCTTCTTGAACCCGCCTTTTCCTTTGGAGGCGAAGGGAACTTTGAGCGTTTCCTTGCCGGCAAATGCTTCAACCATCATTGATCCTTGGCAGCCGTTTCTTGCATCACCGACGGTGAATGAGAGGCTGTAGAGCTTGCTGGGAACTGTCCTGATAATCTGGGCTATGGCACTTTCTCTCCCCGCAACAAGCTCAACTGCGCCCTTTCCGACTGGAACATTGAAGTGATTGGAATCGATGAACTTTACGGCCTTGAGGGACTCGATAATCCAGCCGGGGAGCGGGGATGTCGCATCTAGTTGTTTCGGAGGGAGGAGTACACCATGGGAAGAGTTTAATAACCTATGGGGAGCCTCTTCAAAGCCAGGGTTTCTGACCAAATTATCTGCAAGAAACATTCAATGGTTTCAACAAAATAGCCTTGTTTTCTTTGTAAACTCCAATAAGCAACACATCCAAAAACCAGAGCATACAATTTAAAAACGAAAACGGTTAGTGTCAAGATTTCTGTCTTTCCAAAGGTAAAAAGCTGCAACTAGTTTACGTTTTTAGTAGACTTAACACTTAAATGGTTATCAATCGACCCCTTGACCGAAAAAAAGTTGGAAAAGCCACCCCTAATGATCCAGATGCACAGTGGACAAAGGAACCCAGATCTGGATAACCCATATAACTATCAAGCAAGAAACTTTGTGCAAATGCTATGTTACAAAATGTTTGAACAAAAACATGTTCTTTATATAGGAGTAACAAATAAATTGTCTCTGCAGGACGTCGTCTAAACTTTGAGTAATGATTCTACGCCCTAAAACAATCAACCATGTCAATAAATCAGATCGGAGTTGGAAATTAGCTGCATAAGCATAGTTACCTCTAGTGGGGTACACAGGGAAAAGCTCCTTGATAGCAATGGCATCCAAGAGAGGGCCACAAGCAGGATCCTCTTGAACCCCAGGATTGTGAAAAGTCACTTTAACAGTTGCAGAAGTTGCTCTGAATCCCCAAGCGTAAGTGTCGCCGCCATTGCTGCTGTATAGGGTTTGCATAGGAAGGTCCCCTGCCTGGGGAGGCACCAAAACCCTCAAAACCTCCTCTTGGGCACAAGTCCTTGATGCCCCAAATGTCAGGGCATACAGAGAGCCTGGCTTGACTTTAAGGGTCTGGGAGATTGAGGCCTCATTGCCAAGCCTCACAGCATGGACGCCATGAGCTACATTAAAGTACATTCCGCCGGGTTGCGGCCCGGCGGAAATGTACTCCACCAGGCCATCGATTTCCCACTTGGGCAGTGCATATTTGCCTACCAGAACTTTTTTCTTGAGGTTAGTTGGTTTTGGTGGCTCTTCAAAGTTGCCATTGGCCAAGAGTCCTGATTAAGATGTGCAGATAAATAATAGATCAGAAAAGAGAGAGAGAAAGAGAGAGAGAGAGAGAGAGAGAGAGAGAGAGAGAGAGCACAAAAGTAAAGACCGAGCTCGGTGAAACAGATCAGAGAGAGAGAGAGCTTACCATCCAGAGGCACAGCTGCAGAAGCAGGATTAGCGAGCAGCAATGAGAATGCAAGCAAAAGTGAGAGCAACCCAGTAGCCATTTTCACCATTAGAATGGTAACAGATGAGAGAGAGAGAGAGAAGAAGAAGAAGAAGAAGGTGTTTGATGTGAGAGAGAGAGGGTGGAGGCCTCACATTTATATGGTGCGGAGGATAAGATAGGAAATGGGGAAGAAGGAAAGTTTTGCAGAAATCACGTTGAGACTCAGAAGGAGCTGCCACCTGGCAATCTCCTTTCAAAATTCAAAGCACCCCTCTCTTCCCTCTGTTGGGTTTGTCTGCTTGTCTGGATTCCGCAAACCCCATCTTTCTCCGTAATTCATGTTAGTGCTATTCCTGTAATTTTCACCTTTCCAATTCTCCATCTCAATCCTCCTCCATTTCCGAATATCGTGTTTAAAACAAGAAGAGGGAAAATTACAAACGCGTGTTGATCAACCAAGAACCGGCATAAGTTTCGCTAAATTGGCCAAAACAACCTAACATGTTGTACTAGAAAATGGTTAACAAATGTGCCCATCTTCCAGATTTATTAAGCTAGTTCTGTCATTGTAAAATCTCAACGTTTATGTCATCACACTTCTATTTATGTCCGACTTCCATACCAAAATTATTAATGTAATGCTTTAAATTATTCAGTACGGAATTTTACATTCTCAACATGAGTTTTAATTTTCTTTGTAAACATGAATAATAAGGTCGAGCTAAATGCGTAACGCTCCTCTTGCAGAAGACAATGCATACGTAGTGTGCATAGTGTGAATCTTCCTAAAAATTACCTTATTATTATGATTTTTCTAGTATCAAAATTAAGTGGACTTTTTAGTTTGTGACAAAATAATTGGAATTTTGGGTTTTTAGTTTATAAATTAAATGAGTATTGAGCTATATAAATCAAATTAGGTCAACTCAAATTTGATTAATCGGCATCCAACATACGAAATGCGGATACTAGAATTTTCCCAAATTAGTTGGCACTTGATAGGGGGCTTTTGTTTTCTTCAAAATTTTAATCAAAAACCACAGAGGAGGAAAGGATGTTTTTTAGCTAGATTCTTTCAGTGTGACGAAAACTAGTTCAATACATAAATGTAATAATATAATTAATTAAAAATTAAAAAAAATTAACTAATTATATTTTAACATTTAGTGTTCCGTGCAAAAAAATTCCGTTCTGTTTTATATGTGAAATATCTCGTGGATCGCGGCGTTGCGTTGTATGATTGTACCATGTGATTCTGCTTCAGGAAAGTCTGACGAAAATGGCCTAGCAAAGATATGTCAGATTCTGTTTCTGCTAAATTAATTGTTTATTTGGCTACAACGTCTGCTAAACTAAACTAATCTCCAACCGTGTGTAGTCGCATTAATCAGCTTTTAAATTTATTTATCTTTGACCACTATTACTGCTTAATTACATTTTCCACACAAGTCATAACATTAACAACAAAAAGATGGAAAAAAGGAGCAGATCTATGAATGTTTTGGGCCCTACTTTTTGGAAAGAAAAAAAAAATTGTTTTGGGACCACTCATGCGTCATAGCATTATGGATGTATTGGAAGGACTGATGGGTCATGGAATACCCATGCCTTGGTGACACTAAACGGTAATGGGACCTGTCAATATTAGTAATTGTTTGTTAGGACACGTTATACTGCTGTCCTCTTAAGAGAAATTTACAGAAAACAGGACTAACGGAATCACTATCGAACAACATTTTAATGTACTAATATGTTGTCATGTGCAAAAGAATTTATTTATGATATTATATATTGGACTAAGACGTTATAATGATGATAAATTTCTCATTTTGAAAACCTATCTTATGATTTTTATTTTGTTGTAGAAGTGTCCTTTTAGTGGGGGATTACATACTAACAGCACATGATATGATATGCACATGTCCAACGTGGATGGACCAAAAAAGAAGAGAGATTATATTTACACACCTTAAATTACTTCTTCTATATTTTTTTAATTTTTTAATATTTTTTAAACACCACTAATATGACACACCCCGTCCTGAAGGAGGGCATGCTGGTCGTCACGTGAGAGTGACGTAACCATTTGCACAGTTCGGAAGCTTTAAAATATACAACTTCTAAAATGAAACACCCGAAGGTGAGTCCTCATTTGGTCCATTCTGTCAGAACACCGTTGGATTCCTCGTAGCCACCAAGCTCTGATATCTTAAACCTGGAGGAGCGCAAAACAAAGTTGAGTGGGTCAGCAAAACAAACTTATTCAGAACCTTCTTTTCTCTTTGAATATACTAACCCCTCGCCGTAAAACAAGTATAATTTCCCAGAAAATAAACATATATACGTATGTATAAATATGCCAAACATGCTCAAGGGTATATCATTCATGCTCAAGAATATGCCATGTCGGAAACTCATAATGAAATGTAAGTGCTCAAGCGTAATTCACATCAATAACATATAATCTGGCAGCCGGGAGTCACCTAACGTGAGCTGTACGGCTGCATATAGAGCTCCAATCTCAACTCAATAACTGAATCTGCACACGAGTCGGAACCACCTAACGTGGTCTGTACGACAAGACTGGGTGTATCATATATACGCTCTAGTGCTACGATCACGTGAAGACTGTGCGAATAATCGCGGGTCACCTACGAGTCGGAACCACCTAATGTGGTCTGTACGACAAGCCTATGCACCTAACTTAGATCCAAGCTGAGCGTGTGGTGCGGGTGAACATCACGTGAAGGACTGTACCCTGGCCACGGGCGGGAGCACTAACACCGGGGGTGCAGATTATGAGCTCTCTAAGCATCTCAAGCTACTACTGAATATAAACATGAATACCACTTACCTGTCACTTACCTGTGCGTCCACAGCACCAAATACACATATATAATTGTATGCCACTACTAATGCATGTGATGATAGTATTTCAATCGTATTTCATACGTATATCAAATGTATTTTGTACGTATATCAAATGTATTTTGTACATATATCAAATGTATTTCGTACGTATATCAAATGTATTTTGTACGTATATCAAATGTATATTAAATGTAGCTTACCTGGGCCTCCTCAGCACCATGCAACAGTATGCATAATTATGGTAATGCACATATTAAAATATGATGCATATATGACAGGATATTTAATTCGTATTTCTTTTAAAATACGTTTTCTGGGAAATACGTCAAGCATACGTATATATATATATATATATACTGAAAAATAACTGCCCACTCACTGATAAGTAGCCGGCTCGTAACCCTCACGCCTAGTTTGGTTACATTCATCGTCCGTACAAATTTCACCTATAAAAGAATAATTATAAAATCATCATTTAAACGCACATACATTAAACATTCGTCCATAACTTTCTCATACGTTGCTCAATTTGGGTGTATGAATATACCACGGTGATCTACACGACGTCACAAACACGTGACAATTTTCAGAACTCAATTTGGAGCTCTCACGCGCCCTGTTCACGCGCTGCCCACGCGCGCGTCTTCTTCCTCGCGTCGACGGACTGGTTTCGCCGGCGGTGGGTGTTTTGCCGGAATTTCTGGGTAAACTTCAAAGTGTCATAACTTCTTCATTTCTTAACCATTTTCGACGTACTATATATCAAAATGAAGGTATTGACGAGACGAACACATCCATACCTGCCTTGACCCCTAACTCGCCGTGGATTCGCCGGAAAAAGCCTCGAAAGTTCCGGCCAACTTTGAACCAAGCTTTCCCAACGTCCAAACTTCTCCAACGAAGTACTCCGAGGCTCCTTGGGACCTCACTAAGACATCTACAAGCTTCAAAAGTCCAAAAACACGCTAGTTTAAGTTTGCATGAATAGTACCTAAATCGGACTACCTCGAATCGACATGAAAACGAAGGATTTCTCACCTGAAAATGGTATGGTTGCACTCGTACGAGCTTCACGAGTTCGACGGTGTCCTTAGTTTCCTCGATCCACTAAGATTTGGGTGAGTGGTGTGTTGTCCGTACGTTTACAGAAGGAAGAAGAAGAATGAATGGAGCTCGGGAGAGAGAGAGAGAAGTGACAGAAAAGAGACAGAGGGAGAGGGAAACACGGGAGAGAAAGAGAGTGTGTGAGTGTGTGTGTGGTCCTACAACACCACACAACACAACACAACACTACACGTAAATGTAACGAACTAGGGGTAAAAAGGTAAATTCACACATACGTTTTTATAATCTCGGGACGGGATGTCACATAATACTTAATAGAAAAATATTAAAAAATTAAAAGGATGTGGGAGGAGTAATTTAGGATGTGTGAATATAATCTCCCAAAAAAAATCACATTGTTATATCTAAATTGATTAAATCCAACTCTGAAAAAAGTTATAAGGGGAGAAAATTTGTGTGGATATTAGTTAATTGCTATATTAATTTAAACTTCTTCAATTTTCAAAAAAAAAGAAAAAAAAAATTGCATTTTACACCTCTACTCTTAACTACTACATTTTCATTTTCTTCCCCTACCAACGAGGTGCTCTCTTTTTTCCATGCCAAAACTCTAGATCTACAAAAAATTTAATCGTCGGCCTCTTGATCTGGCTTTAGAGTCGATGGCATCCCCTCTTCCTCTTTTCCTAGCCTTCATCTTTCCTCTTCTCATAGATTGTTGCAGATCTTCTGTGAGTTATTTCTAAAGGCTTTTGACTTTGTATTGGTGTGCTATCACCTTCTGTTGGGTCTACTTCACTTTTTTGGTAACTTTGATGATGGTGTTGAGCAAAAACATTCATGTTGGTATGGGAACGACTTGGTTCGTAGTCAGTTCCTCTTCTAAATTGTCGATGCTTTTAACAAAGCGTGTGCCCTCCTATTCATTATATTGCACTTTTTTGCATAGAATTTCTTACATGCTAATTATTCGCAAAGTGTTTGGTTATTTCATTAGGAATAGAGTTCTTTGGGTTTCGGAGTGCCATCTCAGTCTTTTGAGTTTCGGTGTGGATGATTTCAAGATTTGGATGTGTTGCTTTGCTTATTTTCGGGCATACCTCGCCCTCAAATGCACCAATATGATGACAAATAGTTTGACCAAGTTAACCTTTTATATTTTTTGAAGTCTCTTTGGATTAAGGACGTCTTGAACATTATCAAATGTCGTCTTTGATATTAATTTGCAGCGATTGTTTTATTATGATCAACTTTTCAAAGGTAAGAAACATAGTTTTTTTATTTTTTTATTTTTTTTTATTTTAAGAAAACAATGAACAAACCAATTAATGGCGTTTCTATTCCTATGTTGGAATGACTTCTAAGTTGGAATACCCTTCTCCTCCTATGAAAAGAGAAAAAGAGAAGAAAAAGTGTAACAACCAAATTATGGAGGTTGATAATTGAGATTAGGTTTGTACCCTAGTCTGCATGCCCTGCATAAATAAGTAAATGAATACACATCATAATTTCAAAATTCAGTGAGGCCTTAATGGTGGTAACGACCTATACGCTTTACATTTAATCTAGTGAGGCCTTAAGTAACAACATTTTTCATTTTAGAAAAATATTAAGGAGACTCTTTTAAAGTGAGATTTCTCTAAATTTCCTAGCACTTCACAGTTTAATATTAATTCTCATGGCAACACTAGTATAAAATATTGTGTCGAAAAATATGAGATGACAAAGAATCTATAGAAAATCTCATTTTTAAGAGAATTTCCTTAACATATCTCTTTCAAGAAAAACTACACAAAATAAAAGGGAGCTAGATTACATTTAATTCTCACGTGCACGTTGGGAGAGAGGTGTTTGAAATTTCTTTCCTGGAAACTGGAAGGCTCAGTTTCCTCTCCATGAATCCGTTATGAACAGTTAGGTGTTGACAGTTAACGTTCTATTTAAAAGCAACATATGCTCTTTAAAGTTACAATCAACCTACTACATGCATGTGGAAAACGGTACACGTACGCCTTACATTCTTTAACCATCCCTTTTGTATTATAAACTTTCCCCGCCTAGCACCGTCTGGATGTCACATCCCCGCTCGGGATCCACCACATTTCGAGTCCGCTCCACCACAATAACACGATATTGTCTGCTTTGGGTCCCGACCATGCCCTCACGGTTTTGTTTATGGGAACTCATACAAGAACTTCCCAGTGGGTCACCCATTCTAGGATTGCTCTCGCGCACTACTCGCTTAACTTCAGAGTTCCGATGAACTGCGAAGCCAGTGAGCTCCCAAAATGTTTCGTGCTAAGTAGAGATGAGAATATACATATAAGGCTTAGAGGATCCACTCCCCTGGGCGATGTGGGATGTCACACTGGACCCCGTCTAGGCAGTAGATAGTTGGTCACCGCTCCTATTAATGCCTAAACATTTGAAAATTAAGAAATGGTGCCAAGACCTGAAGAGGCACCCGCCTAAACCGCTTAGTCACCCGCCTAGCCCGCCCTCTTAGGTTGCGGCTCACTTAGACAGAAAATAGGTAATTTTTATTTTGTATTTTATTTTATTTCAATAAATTGTAAGAGACATGCTGAATAGTTAAATGAACACGCATTATATGCTTGTTCTCCATGTTTTCAATATGTTCCAATACTTCATCGTATATATGTCATTATACTTTGTAATTTACGATGAAAATATATATTTTTTAAAGTATAAACAGACACTTATTTACACGAAATAGAATAGATTAACTTAAATCTGCCTAGTCCGCTTAGACGCCCGCCTAACCCCCGCTTAGGCGCCCGTCTAGGCATTAGGCCCTAGCCCCCTGCTCGACTATCACCTAGCATCTTTTAGAAGATTGCCTAAACATGAGTGACTTGTTATGTGTTTGCATGTAACTGTTTATTAGGGATAATTTATTTCATTTTAACTCTTTTTTTTTTTTTTTGTTTTTTTAACTGGTAACTTAGTTTGGTAATTACTTTCAGTTTAAAAAAATGAAACATAAAAACGAATGGAATTCACTCCTTGAATTTGTTCGAAAGCATGTAGTATTCACGTGTTTGTCTTTCCTGACACGATGAAATTCTCTTCACATGTGGCCCCTAAAGACATGGTCTCACATGCGGAGGCTAGGCGTGTAGGAAATCTCACATCAGGAGTTTAACATAACAATTTACAACTTATAATTGCATGGTTTCATTCATAATTACACCAGTGTCTTTAAAGACAAAAGCCTCACTCATTTTGAGCTAGTAGGTGCCTATGCTGAGGATAAATTCTCTAAAACATAACAAATATAGGTCGTGATCGATTGAGGTTAACATGCATATTCATCAATCTAACACTATTTTTTTTTAATCAAGTCATCAATCTAACACTATATATAACTCATTATTGGAGTCCATTATTAATAAACATGTCATGTATTCATTTTGTTGGGGTGTTCTCGTGTCTTAGAAGACATAACGTTGTTTTCTCCATCAACCTTGAACAGTAGCCGAGTATGTGGGAGGAAACAATGACAAGCTAAGCACATGATATATAAACATTATAGTTTGAAGAATTGCCTAATGTTAAATATGTTCTGTTTTTACGAGCCGAACCTGTCAATATTTTTCTAAAACTTGTGTGATTTGAACCCTTAATTTTTTTTGAGACTTCACCTGGGAAAAGGGTGGGTTCTTATATTACTCTCTATATATAGAGACATTTGTGATCATTTAATTCTTAACTTAATAGTTGCATATTCGATGCTTCATATTCATTCTTTATATACCGCAATAAATATAAAGTTTTTGAGAAGGATAATGTTAAAAGATTAAAATTTTAAATTAAATTTATAAATTAAATATGTCATAAATAGAAATTTAACATATTAATCAATATTTAAACAATAATTTAATTTTCAAGATTCACATAATTTAATTTGTAAAATTTAATTTAAAAATTTAGCCCTTAACATTACCTTTTTCAAGAAAAAAATCTTAAAATATTCTGACACCCATGGGATACCTGCACGATCATTGTTATGATCCTCCTCACACTTTTTTGATTTGTACGCTGCATGCCACGTGCATCGTCGGTGTGAAAATATATAAAACAATTATACGGCTTGTCGTTTATATTGCCATGTTGCTTTCCAAATACAAGTCATCTCTGTTAAGAAAAACTAATAAAATAATTTGAAAATTCTGAGTTTTAAAGATAAGAACAAAATAAAAGATATAATAAATAGTATTAAATTTAACTTTTTAGTGTAAAAATATGATTTTTTATTAAAATGAACAGTATCATAGACTTTTCGTTAAAACTTCTTTATACTAACGCAGCTGAAAAAAAAATACGGAAAAAGATTTTTCAATGTGCTGTGAATATGGATCAAATACAATATTGTATTTTGTATTTGGAGAAAATTGTCTTTTTCTAACGTGTCTTTTCAAATTGTATAATACTAAAAGTTGGTATATTTCCAGTATGGTCCGAATCATGTGACCTCAGCCCCACTCCGATATTACACGCAATCCGATGATTCAAATTACACAACAGCCCTACCATTAACGTGAAAAATGGTATAAGAGTAATTGTGATGTATATATATGGGCCCATATATATGAATATATATATAAGCACCCTTGACCCAACTAATAATTATGGTACCTCACGCGTTTAGATTGACTCTATATTACAAGCAGCACTCTTATATAAATATATATAATTTTTGACATATATTTTATATGGTACATTTCGTAATATATTTCAAAGATTCAAACAATTTATATTTGAGTATCTCATTCATTGATCAACTTTACAAAAAATTAGACAAATCTAAAATTATTAAGGCATTTATTTATACTAAAAAAAATAAACAAATACGGTTATATAAAAAAAACACTGAGTTTCCAAACAATAATTTGATTTTTGGATTTGGATGATTTTTAATAGAAATGATCTTTAAAGTAAAACACAAAAGATAGAAGATTGGATCGTTAAAATACATTATATAATGAAATTTATAAAAATGTATATCAAAAGTGTGTGTCTCTAAATTCTACCAAACGAACATCAAGTGATCCGACAAGCGTTTGTTGCTAGCATTGCTCTCTTTGAGCTGCACTACGCGTTAAAGAGCGCTACTATCTCTTTACAATAAGCTGACATACATGATTTAGCTAGTTTTGGTTGTTTCTTGGTGTGCATTGGGCCAAAATGGTTTGGACCTACCCACGCCTATTAGCCCACCAACTATATTAATGGGCTAGTACTCAGTCCAGCCCACTAGTTTATTGGTTCCAAGGTCCAGTTTTTATTTCCCAATAACTTTTTTCAAATATTATTTTTACATTTTTTGTCATATAGAGAAAACTAATTTGACTAGTTCTGTGGGATTGGCTCCACAAATTTGACTATTTCTTTAAACTTTTTCAAATGTTTCAACTATACTCTACGCGTTTTGACAAGTTATGGTCCAACATTTGCTAGAGGTCGAAATCATTGCACTTGCATGGGAACTTCCCTCAAATTTACACACAGATAAGTGACATTACTTTTTTTATACTAATTTTTTTACACAACTTTTTATTCATGTGTTTTATAGTATTTTAACGATCCGAACATTCATAGATCACATTTACAAAAATTAAGACAAATTCAAAATCATTAAAGACATTTATTTGTAATGAAGAAAATGGACATGATTTCCTAAACTCTTAAATCCAACTGTCACATGGTTTTAGATTTGGGTGAGGTTTGGTAGAGATGGTTTTTGAGGAAATACCTAAAAGATAGACGGTTTAGATTGTTGAAATACATTACGGAGTAGACCCTGTAAAAATGTGTGTCAAAAATTATGTAAAACAAGTGATGCCACGAAGCCGTCCTTATATATATATATATGAATGTATTAAACCTTACTTTCTTCATTCTTCCAATAAACTTTTGCAAGACAGAAAGCATGTCTGGTGCATTTGAGGTGGATAAGGATGGCAATTTGGTATTCCATCAAAATCAAAATAGTGAACCTGATGACTTCCAACAATTTCAGAAACAGTTCAATTCTTCAATGCAATGGGGAGTGGCCTTATCTGTTGGTAAGCATCCTCAAACTGTAGCATCTTCATAAAACTGCAAACATGGTTTCAGATGTTAATGAAAAATTCGTGTTTCGGATCAACCTGCCGAACACGAAAATGGCTTTAACACGTCTATGTAAATCTTGTAACTCGTAAAACACGAGATGAGCTATTTATAATTGCAGGTGAAACAACAGCTTTTAAGTCTTTAACCCATTTATTTAACATAAATATTAGTTCATATGTAATTTTGTATTTACGAACATTAAACGGCTAATCTTGTAAAACGTTTGATAATCGTGTCATGTTCGGGTTTGAAAAATTGAAATGATCGGGTGATGAACACAACCAGGAATTCACATTCCTATCTATCTGTGATCGTAGCCCAAATAACCACGTAAAAACTGGATTATTTGTACGATTGTTATTTTATATATTAATATCATCACTGCTATAAGTTTTATGTAAGTTTGTTCTTAACTGTACATCTTTTTTTCAGTTTCTGGTTTGGTGGTGACCATTGCAATTGTAGCCATCGTATATGCCATCATTGATTACATCTTTTTTTCAGTTTCTGGTTTGGTGGTGACCATTGCAATTGTAGCCATCGTATATGCCATCATTGATTGCTTGAAAAAGACCGGAAGCGCTATTCCGGCATATGCCCGGATAGCGAACGGTTACAGTAGTATCGACAAGTCTTTGAATATAAATCATTCATCCGACGATGTAGCCATCGACTTAACACCCGAATTGCAACAAGTTCGAAGCTCACGAGTTGAGTTTCCGACGGTAAAGGGGTTTCTTAGCAACATGGCAAGGGAGAAGCCGGTAGCCTTTTCACCCAAGCAACTTGCAGAATACACAGATAACTACTCCACCATATTGGGTTCAGGTGGCTTTGGAGTTGTCTTCAAAGGGATTCTCCCACATGGAGTGCAAGTCGCTGTCAAGGTGCTTACAAACACTAGGGATAAGATAGTTGAAGATCAATTCATGGCGGAAGTTGGCACCTTGGGAAGAACTTACCACATGAATTTGGTAAAACTATACGGCTTCTGCTTTGACCATGAAATGCGAGCACTTGTCTATGAGTACATGGAGAATGGATCACTTGACAAGTTCTTGTTTAGTGAGCATAGAGAAATAGATTTGGAGAAGCTGCACAATATCGCAGTCCAAACAGCAAAAGGGTTGGCTTACCTGCATGAGGAGTGTGAGCAAAGAATCATTCACTATGATATTAAGCCTGGGAATGTGCTTCTCGATAAGAATTTGACTCCAAAGGTTGCGGATTTTGGACTTGCCAAGCTTTGCAACAGAGGAAGTAGTCAAATGTTGTTAACTAAGGGAAGAGGGACACCAGGATATGCAGCGCCAGAGATGTGGAAGCCTTTTCCAGTGACTCAAAAGTGCGATGTTTACAGTTTTGGTATGCTTCTCTTTGAGATTGTTGGACGGAGGAGAAATTTTGATGAGGATGTAAGTGAGTCACGCGAATGGCTTCCAAGGTGGATCTGGAACATGTTTGACAACAATAAATTAGAAGAGGCGCTGTCATTTTGTGGGATTGAAGAACAAGACAGAGAAAAAGCAGAGAGGATTATTATGGTAGCTCTGCTGTGCATTCAGCATTCACCGGAAGCTAGACCTCTCATGAGCAATGTAGTGCAGATGTTGGAGGGAGATAAGGAAATTGCTTCACCGCCTTCTCCTTTCCAGCATTTGGAGTCACCGCAAGGAAATTCAGCACAAGATAGTGGAACAGATGAAGACTGGAGTTCTTCTGCATCAGGCACAAAGACTTATGAACAATCCGAGCGCCATTCTAATACTGCTGTGCAGAACAAATGTGAAATTGAGCTAGCTACTGTTTAACAGGTACAGAGATCGATGGTTGCGCATTTAAGTCAAAAGAACAAATATTATTGTTGGTTTTGACACTTCAGTGAAATGATTTCATTTATTGTTGTTGAATGTAATGTAGTTACTGTAAAACTGGTATTCTCATTTTTCTGGTTTTTGTATACGAAAAGGTTGCCATAAAAGTTGAAGATACTTCATGATGGTATTTCGATACATCTTTGCTTATAGAAGTGAAGAAATTTTGTAGACCTAGTTAAGTTTAAATATCGATACAAGTTAATAATTATATTATCTCTAGAGCATGTTAAATGCTGTATAAGATCCACCTATTTCGTTTGGATAGGACGAATTAAGACAAGTTGCTAGCTAAATATGAGTGGAACATCTAGGTACCAGTTCTGCAGCTGGTGGAACTCCCTCAACTTCTTCCAAGGACGCGTAACCAAGCTGTGTGGCAGCCCCTCGCAGAAATGTCCGATAGTCCTGCTCCCGATAGGATTTATATCTACTGAGCTGCAGTCATACTCTGCAGGAAAAAGAAAAGAGTAGTTAAACATAAACTAGTAGGCGGATCAAGATTAACTAGTAAAACAAGACCGTTATTTAAATGGATTTGTCGTTAAATTCCAGTAACAATTAGACCGACAAGACATACATAGATACATGAACACATGGGGAGAAGGAAGGAAATTCGAAAGACAATTTGTACTTCGTACTGTGGTTGTTTTCCCGTTACTAAATGAAGCAACAACAGCAGTGCGGAAACAGCGCCATCAATGGAAACGTGTTGCATCAGCTTTGTTTTGACTTGTTCATCCCCGCTTGCAATATCTGCATGTAAGAGTGGATCGCAAATGAATGATCTTGCTAATATTCAAAGGACGAAACTTAAACTGTTTCCAGCAGGCAAAAAAGAAGAAGAAACTCTCAGTCATTCACCGAGGCTTGTATTCTTCATGTGGTTCAATGTGAATGTTTGGGATGAGCAATCTTAGACTAATCCTCAGTCCTCACCTCTTTCTTTCTCTCATGATAATGGGATGAAAGGAGCATATTTTACTCAGTAATCAGTATCAGTATGTCATGCATCTCGATCCTCGTAATAAGATATTATTTGTATTATCGATTATTTTTGTGATATAAGAATGAAAATATAAATTAGTATCGAACTCATTATTTACGAGATTTATTTAAGAAAAACAAATATCACATGCATTAGAACGAGAAAGTGTTTAATTAGATGACTTCCTCTCATTTACAATTGAAGAAAAATATTATTTAACCGTAATATTACGGAATTCTGGGTATCTATTTATTATTGAGCCTTGAAATTTTATTTTTACCTTTTCTATTTCGGTTACAAAAGTGATTATATTTGTTATTTTACAGCGAAAATTTAGAATTGCCCCTAGAGTTTGGCCACCCCTCTCTCTCTGTCATCCGACTCATCCCACTCAGCTTTTGTTTTCGATACTGTCTCTGTCTATATGTAAACAAATTGGTTTCCTCCAACGAATCCCTCTCTCACATATCACATCTCTCTCTTCATCCTCCCTCGAAAAGTCTCTCCTTTTTTTTTTCTGCTTCTCTCGGATTCTCCTTTTGATGTAAAGACATTGATTCTCATCATCCCACATTACAATTCAAACAATGTTTTCACTTGTTTCTGAAAAATTAAGAAAATATAGTGACTGTAATGCTTGCTTGTAAATTTTCAAGTAATGGGTTTGTGTTACTTTTCAGATCTCCGCAACTTTGCTTTTGGGAAAGTCAAGAGGAGGAGATGTCGAAAGCTGGAGCATTGGATCTCGCATCGGGTCTCGGTGGAAAAATCGACAAAACCGATGTTCTCTCCGCTGTTGAAAAGTACTTCTTCAACTCTCTCTCTCTCTCTCAAAAAAATATGGACCCAGTGTGAAGTTTGAGCGTTTCTCACTCTAGAGGCTTGGATTTCATATTGCATCCATCAACTCTAATCATTCATTGATGCTGATGGTTTTGTTCAATTATTTTGTTTCAGAAGTAAATGCCTAAAGTTTTGATCTTTGTGTTTCCAAAATAAATGCTTGATATTTTGATCTTGTAGTGTTTCTCTCTCTAGATTAAGCTTAATCTTTCTTTATTCTTAGTAATCTGGAAATGGGTTTGAGCTCTAATCTTTGCTTAATATGATGTTTAGAAAGTCTTAATTTCTTTTGGGATTAATGCTAGGTTTTTTTATTTGACAAACTATAGGAAAATTACACTAAATTTACTCAAACTACTGAGAGAGGGATTCAAACTCGAGTTCAGAGGGTGGATTAATGCTAATCTGGATTTGGGCTAGGTAAGCACAATCTTAATTATCAGATGTCAAGTGAAAGGAGAAAAGAAGTAAATTAATGATCTGTAGATGTTGTGAAGAGATTAATGTTGAATGGTACATATCTGGGAGTTCCTGTAGAGTCACGTGATTTATGGGGTAGTCTGACATGTGGTGAGATGTCCGTACAGCATGTTGCGGAAGCGAAGCTGCTAGCTTAGAAAAGTCGCACGTTATGAGGGTGGTAGGAAGTGGCCTCTGTGCCGCATAAGTATTTCATGGATCCATTTCAAATAGGTCCCAAAGATTCCATCCTTTTTTTGATTGGTTACCCTAAAAAAATTAGGGAAAAATAAAAATTGGGTTCTGGGAAATTTGCAGTGACTTTGATCTGGTAAGTGGAGGAACTCCTGATGTGTTTGGTGAGGTTTGAACCTTGGTTGTGATGTACCTTTCTGTCAGAACTAGCTAACCAGGAATTTGGAACTTTTTTTTTGAAGTTGTATATTCCTTTTATCTATATATTTATTTGTGTGGAAATAGCCTCTTTGCAGACTAAGGTTAAGGCTGTGTACGATAGACATCCCCGACCCTGGCAAAGCGGGGAGCCTTGTTGGCTTGGGGTCGCCATTTTTTATATATTTATTTGCCTGGGAATTCATGAATTATAACAATGAAGTACTTAATACTTTTTTTTTTAATTTTTTATCTTACCAATAGAAATTGAAATTATGGAAGCAGTAGTAATTCTGTTCTATTCTGATGTATTCCTTCAAATGACGAAATATATACACACACACACATCACAGTGGGTTAGAATTTTCACCTACGAATTATGTATGCAATGGAGGTGAAAAGTTCAGAATTCTTGGAAATAACCACTTCAAGGAAGTTTGTTAAATCAGTTTTTCATTCGGCAGCAGTTGTAGTATGGCTCTGACGTTCTCATCTTCAATTTTGCTTACTCGAATGTTGACTAAATTTGATGATAACATGCCAGAAATTTGAATAGAATTTTAATTGTTGAAGCGTTTTATATATTATTGAGCTGCATGGCTTGAATTTCTGAACTTTTGTTTGTGAGGTGACGCAACAAGAATTTTAAAACCAGTTTGTTCAATTTTGTGGAATGATTACACGTAAGTTGTAACCAAACATTTACTCTTGTCAAACATGGCAATGCAAAGCTCCTAGAAATCATTTTGGGATGTAGTGTGAAATTCTGTAACCTGAGCTTTTGCAGTTGTTATGGCATATGTGGTTACAATCTCAGTTTATTGAATAATGGTTCAGGTATGAGAAGTATCATGTCTGTTATGGAGGGGATGAGGAAGCTAGAAAGTCCAACTACACTGACATGGTAAGATAGACTCCTTTATTTGTCTTCTGAGGATTGTCTGTATACAAGCTTCTCTTGATTTAAAAACCCATCTTAATTTTTTTCGGCTGTTTAAACTATATTTTCATGTTTGGGGTCATTGATCTCCTAGGGATTGTGATTTTCTCTGTTGGTTCTACTATTCACATCACTACAGGGGAAAATTTTTCTGTTTCCCATAGATATTATTCACCATAGAGAATATCTATATTAAATCTTTGACGAATGTGCATCCCCACGGCCTCAAGGCTTCTTTGTTGTCTTGTAATATCACCTAGTTCATGTGATAAGACTCAAGATAATGGCAAGTTACGTGGTTAATTTTGCTCCAGATTTTTTCTTTTCTGATCATTAAGATACATTTTATCATGTCTATATGGGAAAGTTGGCCTTTGCCATGTGTCTCTTGATTATTAAGATTTGATGGCTCATTGTTGTCAATTTAATCTGATGACCCTTCGGCTTAAGCTTGGGATGGTGTACGTCTAAATTGGTACATGTGGATTTCAGGTTAATAAATACTATGATCTGGTTACCAGCTTTTATGAGTATGGCTGGGGAGAGTCTTTCCACTTTGCACCCAGGTTCCTCTTTTGTCTTCTTATCTTCACATCCAAGCAATGAAATTCTGTCTTTTTTATAAGAGTTTCTGATGGATGTATTGCTCTTTTGCAGATGGAATGGGGAGTCTCTTCGAGAGAGTATCAAGCGACACGAACACTTCCTTGCTTTACAACTAGGACTCAAACCTGGGCAGAAAGTTAGTCTTACTAATTAGACTATGGAATATAGATTAGCACGAGATAGATCCGTTTTGGGATTGGTTCAAATTGTTGGCTTAGTTTTCTGTATTTTTTGTTTTAGGTTTTGGATGTAGGTTGTGGAATTGGTGGACCACTGAGAGAAATATCTCGCTTCAGGTGAATGCCGTTTCTTTTATTCAGGTTTTAGTTGTGATGGTCCATAGGGTTTTTTAGTTCTTATAAATTTTAAAATTGTCACTGAGTTGGACTGAAAACACTTTATGGGAAGACCTCCTAGTATGCGTATGGTTTATTCACAACTATTTTGTGTGGTGGTTTGTGCAGCTCAACATCAGTTACTGGGTTGAACAACAACGAATATCAGATCACAAGAGGAAAGGTAGATAAACCTATGTATACTGGTGACGATTTGTTTTGATTAATGAGCATAATCTATGACCAGTCTTGATGGTTTCTCAAGATAATTCTTCTGTCCAATTGAAAATTTTGAAGCTTAAAAGATTTATTTATTTATATTAGAAATGACCACTTGAATGCTTCAGTTCAAAGTGGCTTAATACTATCGTGCTTTTGTTTGCTCTATAGGAACTAAACCGTATTGCAGGAGTGGACAAGACCTGCAACTTTGTTAAGGTTGGTAGCATTTTATATGATGTTCTCGTTCTTCATAGAAAGTACCTTTTTATTTCTTTCCTGCAGCAATACATAGGAGAACGTGGAGATAACTGGTTTATCTTATAGATCTCATGCTTTGCACTTCTTTATAAATGGTGCAGGCTGACTTCATGAAACTACCATTTCCTGAAAATTCATTTGATGCAGTATATGCAATTGAAGCGACCTGCCATGCACCAGATGCAGTAAGTCGTTCTTGTGGCTGGAAACCTTCCAACTCTTTAAGTTAGGTCATTATCTTCTCCCCGGTTTCTGTTAGCTTAACATTTCGATCTGTTCTTGATAGTATGGGTGCTACAAGGAGATTTACAGAGTATTAAAACCCGGTCAATGTTTTGCTGCATATGAGTGGTGCATGACTAATGCATTTGATCCCGATAACCAAGAACATAAAAAAATCAAGGTAAGAGAAACCAAAAGTATAAAATCGAGCTGTTTTATAGATACTTGATTTACTTTTGAACGATTTCTAGATTGTCAATATACGTACAATAACTTAATTGCCACAGGCAGAAATTGAGATTGGTGATGGCCTCCCGGACATCAGATTGACAGGAAAGTGTCTTGAAGCTTTGAAACAAGCAGGTTTTGAGGTCAGTAGGAGGTTTTTTCTTCCTTATGAAATCTATGCAAGATAAACGAGATATTGACTTTAATTTTCTTTTCATTGGGACCATAGGTCTTATGGGAGAAAGATCTTGCGGCGGACTCACCTCTTCCGTGGTACTTGCCTTTGGACAAAAGTCGGATTTCACTTAGTAGCTTTCGTCTAACCACTGCTGGGCGTTTTGTTACTAGAAACTTGGTAAGAGTTCATGAATATGGTGGTCATTCAATGAATTTGTTACGCCACTTTCTTATGATGCGTTGTCAAATAGTGAATATTCCTGTGCTAAATACTAGAAGGTGCTTGACTTATATATTTTAAATTTTATTTTTGTAGGTTAAGGTTTTAGAGTATATTGGAGTTGCACCAGCAGGAAGCCAAAGAGTTCAAGATTTTCTGGAGAAAGCAGCCGTAGGGCTAGTCGAAGGCGGAAAGTAAGTGTTCGTTCTTTTTCAGTGTGTTTGTTTATCTCTTCTGAACCTTCATCCACCTCTTGGGCAAAAGTAAGTTTGCTCAAATATGTGGCATCTTGTTGCGTGATTGAAACACGACCCGACAGGCCATGACGCCATACATATGGAGTTGGACTGGAACGACAAATGCCTGTTTGGTCTAAAACTCTATGATTTCGTTCCAGAAGCATGCATATATTAGCTACTGACATTGATTATCCTGATGAATGTCTTTCAGGAAAGAGATTTTCACACCGATGTATTTCTTCCTGGCCCGAAAGCCACTCACAGAGGAGAGTCGGTAGATTTGTAGTGCAGACTAGTTTAACCTGCGAGGGATTTGCAGAGGTATGTTAGATAGGCTACCTGACTGGAGTACTGTCTAAGTTGCTTGTTTGTTGTTTGTGTTTTCATTTCCTCTGAGTTTTTTTAGTCTTTATTTGGACACAGACAATGAAGAATTAATTATTTTTAATGTTATTTCTTTTTCTGGGCCTTGGTCACGTGCTATACCACGTGCGAATTTGGACTTGTCCACCATCACCATGTGCAAAAGTAAATCGGATCTAAATTCCTCATGGGAGATCCACGAAGAACATGCTGCCTTCATTATATTTTACTAGCCTCTCTGCACGCACTAGCGTGCGTGCGAGAGGCATTTTTGCATCACGGGCGCTACGCGCCCCAAAGATGTGTTGTTTTAGATATTCTTATATTTCTTAAGTGATTATTTTATAAAATGTGTTTGTGTCCATCACAACAATTTCTTATTATTTTCAATTTTTTATTATGTTCAATCATCTAACTTAGTCTTTTTGCACCTACCCATTGTACCCAAAAATGAAATTTATGAATTGTACACTAACCAATCCACCTTTTTTTTCTTTTTTTTTTTTGCTTGCTAATTATTATGGTGTCTTTTTTTTTTCTTCACATTATCTTCTCGAATTGGGGTTCAACATTAGAAGTTCTTTTCTCAAGTCTCAACATTAAGCAAAATGAAGAAAACAAAAGGCCAAAAGCAAAAAGCCACCTCTTCCGCTGTTATCACCTTCCCTTTTCTTCAATGCTCACTCCCAACAGAAAATCTATGGCAAGAATACACTTTCCCCCCTTCCTTTTTCTTCGAGCCTCAACAAATGGGTCTGCAACCAATGCCAACTGAAATAATTGAGGTTAAGCAAGAGGAGTTGATAAAGTTAGCAATTCACAAACCAAATTGAAAATCTAATTCCAAAATTCCAAACACCCACCAAATGGTTTCGGATAAAGTTTTAAAGTTGAATAACGTTATCGATACATAAGGGTACATAAGAATGAGAAGTATGAAAATTTTAAAACAAAGGGCCAATCGTGCTCTTTGGCAAATTGCAATTTAAGTTTGGCTGCTTTTCAGTTTCACTCTACCCTTAGATTTGTTCTTCTTTATGAGTAGACCTTCCAACCCAACATCCATCCACAGATATAATTGTCCCTAGCTACACCAACACGAATCCAAAATCATATATATTGTCCAATGTAAACTAATTCTTAGCTAATTAACATGTTTAAATCCTTATTTTCTCATAACAAAATAACAGAAAATTAAACAACCCAAAAATCAAAACAACCCCACTTGTAGTTTTAGCTCATTAATCCATTGGATAAATTGATGCCAAATTCAATCAGAAAACATACAATCAACAACAACCCAGAAGAGCCATCCAAAAAACCAACAAATTAACCAAAAAATACCACTTGTACTTTTAGCTTAGTCTTCCAATTGAATCAGATATACCATCAAATTTCAATCAGAAAATAGAAAATTAAGAACCCAGAATTTTCACTCACCTGCTGTGAAACTCGTCCCTGTTGAGCAGCAGTAGGAACAGGTAAACTGGGTGATATATACAACCGATTAAAACACTCAACTTTAGCTGTTTCAGCTACATAACAGAAAAAGAAAAAAAAAGTTAATTTAACTATAATTAAGTAATCTGGTTTAAGATATATACCTCATCCCCAACATTCATGCCAAAATCGATATTGCACGGTATCTTATTCTCAATCAAATACGGTCCACCTACACGTTTCAAAATTCCTACAGTGTCAGTAATGATTTACCCTTTGTTTTGGCAAAAGGCTTTTTGCATACGCTAACATTTTAGTCAACCAATTTACATGATAGGAACCGTAAATTGGCAGCACAACAAAAGAGGATCAACAAAAATCTCGACAATTACCTGAAACTACCATTCCACTTCTTTTCAATTGTGAAGCACTATACATGTTTCACTACCAAATGCTCATATACATGATCAAACCTAAAAAATAAAAATAAAAAATAAAAAATAAAATAAAATCGTTGGAGAATCATAAGATGAATGACTCACATGCTTTCTATCTTGGCAGCTTAGTTTCAGGAAGCGAACATGTGCACAATGGGACCGTCTATGCCTTCAGTTGAAAGTGAGTTGAAAAGACTATTCGCAATAGCTTAAACCAACTCGGTCCCTCTCTTTATACATTCCTTCACTAATTCCTCCCTAAATACCATGAAAAAAACAAATCAGAATTTCACCCACTGAACAAAAACCCATCAGCATAGTGTGATAAATTCATTATTTCACTTATGACTGCCACTTTACTGATGGGATTAATCCAAATAAAATCCCAATTTCCAAAAGTAAATTTTCAATTAATTTCTCAAGAGCAATAATTTCAAAAAGCCCAGAAGTATACAAAATATTACCAAAAAATAGAGATATTGAATAAGTAAAGAAAAATAACTTAGAGAAGGGGATGGAGGGGAATCTGTGATGAGGGTCGAAGGCTATGAGATTACCCAGATCGACTTGAAAATGCTGATGCCAGGTCTCCATTGCCGCTTTCCTGCAGTTGCTTTTCATCCTCTCCATTCGACAGTCCAGGTCTGCAACCCAAAAACATACAGAAAAGATTAGCTTTGCGGTCGGATTATCAAATCATGCGGTTACAGGACCAACATGCACGCAAATAAAAAATTCATTAATTTGTTTTTTCTGAATCCATAATTCAAATTGGAGTTCGAATTCAACGGAAAAAAAAAATACATAAATCCATCAAAAATTTTGCCCAGATGAAAAAAGAAATAAAGGATGAATTAGAAGCTTTTAGCAAAAGAGTTTAAATCAATAGGCCTCTCTCTCCCTCTTCCCTGTAAATTCACCGAACCTAGAAAAAGCCATCCGTAAATTCAAAACAACCCGCAAAATCACAAATACAAAATTGAAACAAAAAATCCATGTGAACATCGAAAACCACAAAAACAAAATTAATACATAATTCAGAAAGTGGTGTACCTGATTTTGAAAAGCCTGTTGCATGCAGAGCACAAAACCCAGAATGGCAACAACAAAGAAGGAGATTTGTGACTGATTTTTTCAATCCTTTTTCTATTTCGAACGAATGGAAACCACACACTAATCTCGTGAAAACGAAAATGGATTTCCTTTCGGTTATTCATCTCTAAATATTAGTGGGGTGTGGGTAGTTACTCTTGAACCTCCCACTAAACTCAGTTCAGATCATGGGAATCCTCCAGATGAAACCATCAACTGGTTGGCGCTTATTCCTCCTACATCATTTTTAGCATGTATTTACTTTTGATTTTATTTTATTTTTGTCCTTTAACACAGTAGTTTTGTTTTTACCAGTTTGTCCCCATTTTCCGATTTTTGTGGATTTGGATTGTGAAGAAAACAAAGGGGCTTTCTTGGTATTTCTGAATGCTTCACCAAACTGGCCTTCTCCCTTTACATATATAGATTATTTTATTTTTATTTGAATTTAATCTGATATAAGACGTTGATTTTTCTGTCAATGTCATGAAATTATCTTCCTTTCACATTCAGTGGGGGAATATAATATTTTCTTAAAATATCAAAGTCTCTTTCACACTAGAAATCAAGGTGCAACCTTGGCATAGCAAGTTGCTTCATTGAAACTAAACATTCACAGACAAATGAAAATACTTGTTTTTAATAATGAATTTAATTAAAAAAATACAACTCGACAATTATACTTTTTGCAACAAACACTTCAAGAGCTCAATTGAAGGAAAACAAATCCTCTCATATGTTAATTTATCTTGTTCTAATTGATTTTTAGTTGTGTGAAGTTTTTCTTGTGCAATTGCCTCATTATTCATTATGAAGTAAGCTGCGGTGTTTATTTAATGCTTTTATTAAAGTATCGAGTTCGAAGTGTTTTTTTCTCTATGGTGCAATGTTAACAATGACTTGTATTGAAAACTGAAAGCTAAATTTTGAAAGCACAAAATAATAGTTTTTAACTTTTGAAAAGTAGGTACAAAATTTGCCTTTTAATTTTCAAAAAATGTAAAAATAAAAACCGAAAACAAAATATTAATTAAACATCTTCTTAATAGGTGAATTCAAAATGGAAAAGTTCGAATAAAGAACTTCAAATGTAAACGAGAGACTAAAATGAGAGAAATGTAAAAGGATCCAGATGGAAAGAACTCAGCTAATGTGACAAAATAATTGGTTGGTATTCAGTGACCAAACTCTAGTCTTCTAGAAATTGGAATCAAATTGTATGCCTAAGCCAAGTCTTATCAGTCAACAAGAATATCTTTCTTAACTCAGAAAGGTCAGAAAAAGGGCGTCCATTGGAATTGGTAGTCCAATTCAAAGTTGGCGTGGTCTCTCTTTTCATATTTAAGCTTGAAAGATGTGATTAGCCCAATGAACTCAACTTTAGGCTTCCTTCTCCTACTTATTCTATTTTCCTTTATCATATTTATCTTTATTTTCTCTCTTCTTATGTGCGATTCTATTGTGAGCACCATGTGCTTGATGAAATACCTTAGTTGACAAGTCTTGACCATCTGCTTCATAGTATCCTGCATCCACCATTGGCAAGCCTTTACAAGTACTAGTAGTTGTTAACATATGTTGGTATAAACTTTCGACATATGTTGAAGAATTGGCAGGTGCCTACTAGGTGCTCGACAAAATGACCGAATGAAATTTCTTTGTTTGATATTATAACCCCATTATTTAAAAAATTTGGCTTAGCCACTGCTACCCAAAATCATATATTTGTCATGGATGTAGCATAGTGGGTGCAAATACCTTTTCCGGTTGTATTCTTGCTCTTTTTATCATCTTTGAATGCCAATATCTATCCTATTGTTAGATAATGAATGTGTTAAGTAAATGCATGTACCGTAGCTAGTTTCCTTATATAACATGAATCAATTTGTCAAATCAAAGCCAGTTTCATGATGCTAACATTCAGCCTAGCTCAATCTTACCAACTTTTACACCCAACCCTAACCCGAAATGCTTAAAATTTGTCTCCACTTTGGGTGGCAACTGGCAAGGAGGTTTTTTTTTTTTTTTTTTTTTTTTTTTTCCGTTCATGCTTTTTCTTGTTTAGGTAATATGGCTTGTTTATACAAGAAGACTTGTGGGCAGGGTTTTTTGGATTCCATTTCTCAATGTCAATAACTTTAAAAGAAAAACGTTCACTGACTTATATAATATTCATTTACTTAAAAATTTTAAACCCTACCAAAGAAATTGTCTTCCATGACTTTTAATCTTCAATATACTTGCAAATAGTTGATCGCACTGGTGGATAGAACTTTCAATTCACCACGTTTTGTGTTTAAATTTCGTCTCTTCCTTAATTTAGTTTAAAATAGTAATATCCCTTGTAAGAAAATAAAATAAAAACCATAATTTTTCTTAAAACAACTCCTCCCATCCATGAGTTGCCATGACAAGGCTCCAAAACACCCCAAGAATCCCAAAATCTTTCTCCACCCTTTCAAAATAGGAGTAAGATTCTCTTGCCTCACAATCCCCTCTCCTTTCATCCTCTTCTCTCACATTTTGTTTTTTGTCTTTTTTTCTCTATAAAAAAGTAAGATATTGACGTAGTTTAATCATAACCATTTAAATAGAAAGAGATAGAATGATGGAGAGATTAAGAGGGAAAAAAATCATACTCCTTTTAGCCCCCCATGCAATTGGTGTGATATGTTTAGCCCAACTAGTAGCCCATACAAATATTGGGGAGATGATGCAAAAAAAATTAGAGAATCTCACCAATTGCATGGGCTCAAAAGAGTAGAATTATCTCCCCTCGTAATCTCTCTCTCATTCCCTCTCCTACTAATTAAACGTTTACGATTAAACTAAGTTAATATCTTGTATAAACGCTTTATATAGAAAAAAAGACAAAAAAGAAAATGTGAAGGGAAGAGAAGGAAGAAAATGGTAATAAGATTAGAGAAATCGTACGCCATTTAAATTAGCCTATAGAACAGGGGTGCACTGAAGTGCAAGGGATGGTCAATTGACTTAACCTATACGTTATCTCATACATATTAAATTTGGCCTAACCCCATTGCTCTACCATTGATATTCATTAAAAACAAAACCAAAAATAGTTATCAAACCCCTTAGGGCATCTCCAATAGGACATGTAAAATGCATTTTACATCTTTTCTTTGTCGAAATTTTTTAATGGCGGAATGTAAATTATTCATCTTTGCTGGAAGATGTAAATAAAAACTTAAGTTTATATTCTTTTTAATATCCTTTGGTGATAGGTTCCATTCATAAAAGAGAGAAAATTAAATGGGATCTTAAAATTACATTCATTTGAATTGTATAGAGCTTCCATTTACATATGTTGGAAATGTAAAATATAATTTTTACATCTCAAATTTACATTTTCCATTGAAGATGCCATTTTATCTTTTATGCAAAAATTAAGGGTAGTGCTTTTCACACTTCCTTTTTACTTCTCACAAATCCTTGTTAATTTTTGTCTATTGATATTCTTTAATTCATTCAATCCGATGATTAGAAATTAAGATAAGTGTGTGAAAGATAAAAATAAATATGTAGATAACACTACCCAAAAATTTATTCTTAGCCGCTTCAATTACAATTTACAAACCACTTATATTCTCTTGATGTCGTAAATCATTATTTTGACCAAAAGTTTGAAAATGAAAAACCAACAACTTTTGGCTGTTCAAGACTCTCCATCGATCTGGCTCCTCTTCATTTTTTAAATCCCATTGACGAAGGGCCACTCCAAAAATATGGTTAACGTTCGCAAGTCGCAAGTCGCAAATGTGGAAAATGTTTGACATCATAAGATGTAAATAAAAACTAAAGTAGAATTAGCCAACGATGGTTGGCTCCGTTCATAAAGTCCCTACTTTGTGTGTCATCTCATCAAAATTTGAGTTTCGTTGTCAACCGTTCTTATGTGCGTGAATTGTAGTAAATTCCAACATACATTCATACTAGTGACAGCAGACTCATATGTGCCAATTGCAACATACATTCATACTAATAGCAGCATACAGTTAGGTGACATGCGTAAGTCCTTCTAGCTCGAAATTGTGGATATGTTAGTCAACAACCAGCCTTTCCCTCTCATACCACTAAATAAACTAATCTTTTTTTTTTTTTTTTTCAAGAAACTACTTGTATCATAACAACTAGTGTACTAAGCCGTGTGAGCCATGTATCTTTTCAACAAATTTGGTGGATCCTATTACTATGTTTAATTTTTGGTGAAATTACACTTGCATTAACCAGAATTTAGATGAAAAAATTGGAATTTTGTTTTGTGTTTGCAATTTTTTAATTATTGCAATTCAAGTTGTTTGATATAAGCAAAATTCTACTCTAGACTAATGTAGGGTATTTGAATTCGAGTGTACATAAAAGAGGTTTGAATTCGAGTGCATACAAAAAACTTATCCGCTCAATAATTAGAACCACATCTGCAATTTTTATAATTCAAGTTAAATGGTTAAATTCTTTGGAAAAACCCTACATTTTTTTTTGTTTATTTATGGCACCTTGATCGTTTTTTTTTTTTGGGAGAATAGGCACCTTGATCGATTAAATCAAAAGTTTGTAAAAAAAAAATATATATATATATAAAAGAAATAAATAAGTATGCAGAAATTATTTTTAACAAAAAACATAAAAAATTTTAGGTCTTAGCATAAAGGTTGTTCTATGGTGACCCAAAGGTCACAAAAATCGTGTGAAAACAATTTTTTTGCAAAGTAAAGGTAAAACTGCTACATTCTCTTTCCGACTCTCGCAAAGTGAAAAACCTTATTGGCTTAGACCATCTTCAAAGAAGATGTCAAATTTTAAACCTAAAATTTAAATTTGAAGGCTTACGTGACAATTTAGCATTTTTTCAACTTTTAATCTCCAACCGATATGTTAAATTTTAAACATAAAATAATAATTCATATGTATTTTCTTTGATGAAAATAAACAAAAGGATAATGGTTTAAACCAAGATGCTGTCAAATTTGGCAGCAATGAGAAGAGATATCAATACATGTCATGCCACATCAGATTTGACTTGTGGACAAACAATAATGCTGTCTTTTGTCATCGTTATCAATGATTTGGATATTTTGACATCATTTAAAAATGCTCTTAAGGACACCCTTTTTAATGTAAAAAATTCCTCATCCATCATAATTTCAATTCAATGAATTTAATTTCATAAAATAAAAAATGGAATAAAAAAACTCAGTATTTTTTTCCTTTCCAATAATAACAACCAAAACCTCTGTTTGCATACATTTTGCTTCAGTAATAATAATAATCAAACAGAGAAAAAAATAAATTCATTGGTATCAGAACCAGCAACCTCCGCCTTGGCACCGGAAAAACGCATCTGAGCCATCACAACATCGCCGCCGCCGGAACTGGTGGCGCCGCCGCTGTGAAGATTGTGGTGACCGTGGTGGTGGTCTTCATGGCTCGGTGGAGGGGGATGGTAGTACATGCGGCTGGTCTGGGGGCAATGAGAATAAGATCTGGCGACGATTCTGACTCCTTGGTCCAAAATCTCCACCAGCTTTATCCCCATATCTTCCTCTCTCTCCAAAATCAATCAAATCTCTACAGTATATGTATATCTCTGTGTGTGTGTCTCTCTCTCTCTACTTTCTCTCTCTAAAATGAAGAAAATGGAGGAGAGAGTGGAAAGGAAGGAAAACTGAAATTAGGGTTTGGGATTCAGAAAACGTCCCAGGCGTTGCAGCCCATAAAATTGGAAGAAAGAAAGAGAATTGTGAACTCTGACGGCAGAGGTTCGTGTGGCTTTGTTTATATAGCTGCCGCCTCTCCCTTCACGTTTTCCCTACCCTTATTATTTAATTTTTTTTTTTTTAGGTTCTTCGTTGGCCTTTCCTTCCGATATTCGTTGGGCCTTGACTCGTAGTTTGTTTATTGGTCCTTTATTAATGCGTATTTGCTTCTTGATCCTTCATTTGTATGATATTATACTGTAACCATAACTTTTTAAGAGATTTATCATACTTTTCCATCTCTTACTGATAGTTATGTTAGGTAATGTTAAGGAGATTAAGTTTGTAAATAAAATTTGCAATTAAATGATAATTTTTGTCTACAAATTTAGTTTTCCTAGCATTACGCGTTACGTTACGACAATGAATGTGATAGAATAATATATTTTGTTCTTGCTTGTACAAAAAGTAAATAAAAATAAATTCTTAGGAACTTCAACTATGACAAAATACGGATAGGTGATCTCTTCTTCAAGGCAAAGAGATGACCCTTTTTTTGTAAATGATGACTCTAATTGTTAAAGGTTAATTTCATCGACAAGTTGAGTTTAGAGGAATATTCTTTCAGAGGAGTGTATGTTGATCTAAAACTCCATTCACATAGTTGTACTTGCATCGATCTCTAATTATAATTTTTTTTCTTTTCAGAAAGTCATATTATATAAGGAAAACTAATAAAAATGATTTGAAAACTTTGAGTTTTAACGAAAATGACAAAATAAAGGGTAAAGTGAATAGTATCAGGATTAAATTTTCAGTGTAAAAATATAGTTTTTCGTTAAAGTAAATAGTACCGGGAGCTTTTCGTTAAAGTTCTCTATTATATATGGAATAATATCTTATGTCATGTAAAAGTATGAAAAAAAAAATCCAAATGAAGAGATAATTACAATTAAGTCGGATAAACCTCAAATAATAGAATACTAAATAAGTAAAGATTCCAAAAAAAAAAAATTTTTTTACAAAGAATATAGACATGCTCATTTGAAAGTGCTTGTAAAATGACCGAAAACTTTGAGTTCCAAAAGCACTTAAAGTGCTTCTTAGAAGAAGCACCAGTTATGTGTTTTTTTAGAAAACATTTTAAGTACTCGTTCATGATTCACTTGTGTTTTTATTGAGAATTAGTTTTAAAAACATTTTTACCAAAAAATCTGTCAATTATTTTAAAAGTAGTTTCTAGTATTGCACTTTCTCCAATCTAAAATATTACTTTAATCAGGTCCCATGTTCTAAATTGAAATACATTTTAGTCAATTGACTACATACAGTGACAAATTTTTTCGAATTGGAAAAAAATAATATTGAAGGGGACAACTCTAAATTAAATAAGCAGACAAGACAAAGATATAAATATAAGAAAATATCGGGCCTTTTGTGCAATAAGAATAATTTATAAAAGCGCGTTCAGTTTTCCCCCACAATTTTCGAGTTTTTCGGAAACGCGTGCAGACTGACTCTGAGCATCTAAATTAAATGTGCGTGACATGTTGGCCGCGGTTGTAATTTTCTACACCAACTCTTTAAGCCCCTTAATCAGCCCTCACATTCAGACTTGTATCACTTATAAAATCAATTTGTCATTAAGATGTCAGCATGTCAACAAAATGCACCAATAAAATCACGCCATGTGGTAATAAAATAAAGGATAAATCTCAGTTTACTATCCTTAAATTTTGTGATTTCCAATATTTAGTACATGATTTTTTTTTCGTCTCAGATTCATACCTAAAATGTTAATTTTGGGACAGTCTCATACATCCATTAGTTTGACGGTTAAGTCTCCCGTTAACTGATGACGTAGCACCTATGTGAACAATGACTGGACGTCACGTGTTATTAAGAGGTCCACGTGAAAATAAAAATTTTAAAAAAAATTTAGCCCAAATTAAAAATATTAAAATAATTAATTAAAAAAAATAATAATAAACCCAGAACCCAGCCTTCCCCACCCGACACCCCCTTTAGGACTGTGTTTTGAAATTCATAGTTGCTATGTGTTTGTATTTGTATGTGAGCCAGACTGTACTGGACTTGTCGATTCTACTTGTATCTATAGCATTTTAATAAATGTTTACTTTCCTCTTTTGTTTTTTGTTCGGTGGATCTCAAGACTTTTTTTTCTTCAAACAAACGATATCATATATATTAAATGGAAGGAAATGAGCTTAACCTTACAATGAGCTAGTAATAATGTAGTTCAAATCACGCTTTAACGAGAAACGAACTTAAGACCTTTTATAATCTCATTTATAAGTGAAAAGAAATACTACTAGACTGTAGTACTAAACTACGATGGATCTTAAGACTTGTTTATGAATTGTAGAATATACATGCCAAATTAAAAAGAAAGGTGCATTACACAAAACCACCTCAACTATAGGTCGAACCACAATCTCATACCTCACGTTTTAAACATTACAATGACATACTTCATCTTACGAATTCGTTGCAATTAGACATTAGTTAGTCAATCCGTCAAATAGACTGTTAAATGATGATGTGGCAAATATAAATTTCACATATTTGCTTACATGGTTATCAAAAATGTGCCACGTGACCAAAAAAAAAAAAAAATTAATTGTTTTAAAGGTTAAAACAATTATATCAACTAACATATTAAAAACAATTATATTAAATAAAATTCAATTGTTTAATATTTATGGATTGGTGTTGACCCTGAAGCTCGGTTTCATCATCATTCCTTTTCTTCTTCATTGACGCCGACCATGGAAGGTAGGCTTCCAATTTCAAATTCTGCAACCAAGGTTGCTGTCCTCTTGCTGCTCTTTCCGTAGCATGCATATCAAGCTTAGATAATCAAACTCCACAATCACCGTTCTAAAGCCTTCCTCTACGCACACCAGCATCGAATCTTTCGACAGGGCTGAGAAATTCCTCATCTGGATCGACATCAGCGGGCTCTCCGACGCCGTTTTGAACTCGATCTGAGTGGTTCTCGGGTTTGGGCTTCGTCGAAAACCAATTTCGTGGTCTTGCCGTCGACATCTTAGAGAGCCTCTCTCTCCTCTCTCTCTTTCTCTGACCTTGCGAATTCCGTTGACCTCTTTTCTCTCTCCTTTCTCAAGGGAAGCTTCCATGAATTGCTCCCTGCCCCATCCCATCACCAACGAACGAAGTCTGCGAAGCTCCCTGCCCCATCCCCTCCTCCGTCGACCCCTGCTCCCTTCTCCAAACGTCAATCCACCTCAACCTCCTGCAATTCTCCTCCGTCGATCCCACTCCCCACCTTCGAAAACATAAATATGGTGAAAAGATGTTATGATCTGTAATTGTGATTACCTTAATCACACTTAGGATTATTGCATTAGTAGCTTGATAAAGGATTAGTTATTTCCTTTTGTCTTTAGTGAGTCATTATGCCACTGGCGGAAAGAATGAAAGGCTTTATATTGCCAATTGTGATCTGTGGTTGGATCCATGAGTTTATGAAAAGAATATTCTCCCAAAAATATATCTCAGGAGCTCATCTCCTTCTACTTTCTCATGTTCATCTCCATAGATATTCATACCTGCAAGTTGAGTAAGGAATCCGAGTTAGGGTTTAACAATTAGTATCATCCTCTCGGTTCTGGTCTCCTTCCTTGTATGCCACGCCCTTCGAATGTTGCATGCACCGTTGCCATGGATGCTCACTTTGATGCTCTTGAAGTCTATTTCGATGTTCATTTTTCCGCCCTTGAAGCTACAATGGTTGCGGCTTTAAAGGAACAATCGGCGGGTATGGATACTAAATTGCTTGTGGGTTTCGAGCAATTTCGCCGCGAATTGGCGATTGGCGGTGAAGGTGGCTCCACTTCCGATCTGAATCGTGGTTCGCCATATCACATCATAGATCTTCCTCCTTTTACCGATGCGCCATTTCGGACACCACATCAGGAGATCTATGATGGAGGTGGTCCACAACCACGCCAACAATGGCAGCCCAGGATTGAGTTCCCTAAGTTCACTCCCGGAGATGATCCACTCGCCCAGATTTACAAGGCGGAACAGTTCTTCGATTACTACACTACAGATGATCATCAGAAGGTGATGATCTCTTTCCATCTAGAGGGGGAGACGTTGCATTGGTTCCGTTAGATGAACTATCTTCAGATCACACCGCATTGGGAGGAGTTTACTAAAGCATTTTGCACCGAATTTGGTCCTCTGAGTTTGAGGATTGTGAAAAATCTCTATTCAAACTTTGCCAAACTGGTAATCTCAAAGACTAAATTTCTGAGTTTCATCGATTGGCAAACCGTACTCGTGATGTTGGCCCAATACTGCTTAAGAGTTGTTTCTTAGGCGGTTTAAGAAAGGAATTGCAATTTGATGTGAAGATTTTAAGGCCTGCAAATGTGCATGAGGCGATTACGTTTGCAGTGCAACTCAACACTAAGCTCTCTGAGCTCAGACTTGGTCCTCAGCGCCCTACATCACAAATTAAACCTCAGGCAGTTGTTCCCTTTTTTCCCACTTCCTCTGACAACAGATTTGGTAATTTACTTGTGAATAAGCTTAGCCCCAAAGAAATTGCTAAGAAACAAGAACGTCGGGAGTGCTTGTTTTGTGTGGAAAAGTGGACTAAGGGTCACAAATGTGGTTAGAAACAACTGTTGATGCTGGATTTCGTTGAACAAGAGGAAGAATTTGAGGATATCCCTTCTGAATTGCAACCGAGCTTAGCAAGTGTGCGTTCTATGGCACCAATTTACCACATAAATCTCAGACTATGAAAGTGGAAGGTTTAGTTTGGAAACATTCTGCGAGAATTTTGTTGGATTCTAGAAGCACTTATAGCTTCATTGACTCTAGACTGACTAAGCACATGGGTTGGCCCTTGCAACCTACCCAACCTTTCAACCGATGAGGGAAACGTGCATAGTCAGGGCTGTCTTAAGGTTGCATCACTTGTTCTTCGAGGTTATCAGTGTACACATGACTTATATGCTTTACCTTTGGGAGGCTATGGCTTAGTTTTGGGGGTTGATTGGTTATCTACTATTAGTCCTGACCTATGGGATTTCCACCTTTTAACCATGGGATTCCAAAAGCACCATGCCACTTATAAGCTTTCTCACAAGCCCGCCACTCCTCCCCCTTTACACGAAGTCTCTTTGCAGCATTTGGACAAGGCATTTCACACTTCAAACTTAGGCCTATTTCTTTATTCTATGGACACAGACAAGTTGGAAGCTTCTAAGCTTGATCCAACTCAACACCAAGAAGTGCATACATTATTAAGGAACTTTGAGGAGTTATTTGTGCTCCCTACTACATTTCCCCCTAGAGAGAACTCATGACCATCGCATCCCTTTGCTTCCTGATTCAAAACCCCCAAGCATTTGGCCCTACCACTATGGCCTAATGCAAAAGATAGAAATTGAGAAAGCAGTTAATGAGTTATTGTAATCAGGGTTCATTAGCCCTAGTTATAGCCCTTTCTCTTTCTCGGTGCTATTGGTTGGGAAGGAGGGTACTTGGCGTCTTTGCATGGATTACAAGGAGCTCAATTCCATCACAATTAAGGATATGTTTCCTATACCGTTGATTGATGATTTATTGGATGAGTTGTGTGGTGCTCAATTTTTCTCAAAACTCAGACTTAAGGTCCGATTACCATCAAATCAGGATGCATCTTGTTGACATTGCTAAAATTGCGTTTCGCATTCATGAGGGGCATTATGGATTTTTGGTCATGCCTTTCGGGCTCACCAATGCACCTACCACATTTCAAAACCTCAAGAATGATATATTTAAACCTCATATTAGACACTTTACCTTGGTGTTCTTTGACGATATCCTCGTTTATAGCAAATTTTGGGAGGATCATCCAGCTCATTTGAGCATTACCCTTTAGATTTTGAAGACTCATCACTTGTTTCTCAAGAAACAAAAGTGTTTCTTTGGTCAGAGTAAAGTCAAGTACCTTGGTCACATTGTTTCTCGAGAGGGGGTAGCTACAGAACCTTCTAAATTGCAGGCCATTGCTGATTGGCCGGCTTCAACTAATGTGAAAAGCTTAAGAGGATTTCTGGGACTAACGGGTTATTACAAGAAATTCATTCCTGGCTATTGCAAGATATGCCAACCCCTTTATCAGTTAACCAAGAAAGAAGGTTTTCTTTGGTCTTCAAGTGCTCAGGATGCCTTCACTCACTTGAAACAGGTCATGACTTCCCCATAGGTTCTAGCCTTGCCAAATTTCTCAATTCCTTTTGAGATTGAATGTGATGCCTCGGGGAAAGGAATCGATGCAGTTTTGCAGCAACAAGGCCGACCAATTGCCTTTTATAGCCAAACATTAGGACCTTGAAATCAATCCTTATCTACATACGAGCGATAACTTATTGCAATTGTACATGCAGTTAAAAAGTGGCACAAGTATTTACAGAGCCGACACTTTATTCGAGTAGATCTTCACAGCCTAAAGTATCTTCTCATTAATACTCACACTCCACTTCAGCAAAAATGGGTGACGATTATGAAATAATTATAAAACTGAAAATGACAATGTAGCTGCTGATGCTCTCTCTCTAATTGCTGGAGCTACTCCCTTAATTGAGGAAGCTTTGTCTCAGGATGATCACGAGTGGCAATGTAAGGACATCTTATATCCTTATGGGGGTAGCCACCTGTGACTTTATTTCTGCTTACAAGAATCATATGAAATTAAGCACAAATCACATATTTTTCTAATCTATCGTTCTCAGGAGGGCACTAATTATGGCAGTATCGTTGTTCAAATCTGTAACTACACTTATTGTATTATTTATGTAAAATTATTGTATTTGAACATAACTATTTTGCATTAATGTTGTTCCTTGTTAACTTTGTTTTATCTTATATTTTGAATATAGGATACCTACTGAATTGACAATGGTTTCTGGCTACATGGTTGCTGTATTGGTCGAGGGTTATGTTCTCCACATGATAGTGTTGAATGAAGTGGGTTATGTTCAGCAGCTAGATGGCCTATTTATGATGCTCATGCATTTTCTAATGTTGAAAGTATTTGTAAAGAATTGTCTCAATTGAAGTGTTGTGTGGTTGACAAGTCAAAATTGGATGGGAATGGTCACGACATTGCATCAGAGGACATAGGAGATTTGGAGTACGTATTTGTCAAGTTGCCCACGTTGAGCATTCTTGATTCACTTATTTTGGATGAGGAATCAATAAACTTTGATAGGTGGCTTCTGCACTCTCGTTTGTTTTCCCTTCATTTGTCTCTTCTTCTTGTTTTGAATATTCATTTGATTTAAGTTTATGCCTACTTACTAGGTTACATTATAGTATTTGATCATTAAACTGTGATTTTGCCTAGTTACTGATATCAGATTCTTCACTCAGCATTGACTTCTTACTCATTATAATTTTATATATAATTTTAATTTTCGTTTGTCATTACGAGTATAATTGGAAATTTTCTCAAAAACGCAAATCGAAGGACTACCACCAGGCTTGAGGAGATCACTACTCTAAATCCTTTCACCGCACGATCTTTCTTATACTCTGATGATTCAGGTGTTGCTGCATCAGGAAATATATTCATGTGATTTTGCTTTACGTTATAAATTGACTCTTTTTTCATTCGTGAATATATTTTCTAATTAGAGTTAGCAATCCAAACACGAATGGAAAAAAGTCAATTTATAACGTAAAGCAAAATCACATGAATATATTTTCCGAATGCAACAACACCTCAATCGTCAGAGTATAAGAAAGATCTTGAGGTGAAAGGAACTAGAGTAATGATCTCCTCAAGCTTGGTAGTAGTCCTCCAATCTGCGTATTTGAGAAAATTTACAGGTGCACAAGTGAAAATTCCAATTATACTCGTAATGACAAACGAAAATTAAAATTAGATACAAAATTATAATCAGTAAGAAGCCAATATTGAGTGAAGAATTTGATATCAGTAACTAGGCAAAATCACAATTTATTGATCAAATACTATAATGTAACCTAGTAACTAGGCATAAACTTAATCAAATAAAAGGAAAACAAATGAGAGGAAAACAAATGAGAGTGCAGAAGTCACCTATCAAAGTTTATTGATTCCTCATCTGTGAATCAAGAAAGCTCAACATGGGCAATCCGACAAAGACGTCCTCCAAATCTCTTATGTCCTCTGATGCAATGCCATGACCATTCCTATCCAATTTTGACTTGTCAACCACACAACACTTCTTCAATTGAAACAAGTTTTTTAAAAAAACGTTCAACATTAGAAAAATCATGAGCATCAGAAGTGGGATCAAATAGGCCATCTAGCTGCTAAACACAACCCACATCATTCAACGCCATCATGTGGAGAACATAACCCCGGCCAACACAACAGCCGCGTAGCCAGAAACCATTGTCAATTCAACAGGTATCCTATATTCAAAATATAAGACAAAACAGAGTTAACAAGGAACAACATTAATACAAAATATGCAAAATAGTTATGTTCAAATACAATTATTTTTACATAAATAATACAATAAGTAAACACTTACAGATTTTGAACAAAGATACTGCCATAATCAGTGCCCTCCAGAGAACGACGATAGATTAGAAAAATATGTGATTTGTGCTTAATTTCAATGAAATGAACAACTTTCATACCTGGACCGAAGTCCAATTCGGCCGAGAAGTGGTCTGAAAACCATCACGAACCGTTGGAACCCTATAAATTCGATCCGTCTCCTCCGATGCTTTGCCGCCCCCAAACTTGTTTGGGGTTTGTTCCTGGCCTCAAGGGAAGTCGAACCACGGTGGTGGTCGACGGTGTTGTTCGCCGGAGACTGAGAACTCGCCAGAGAGACAAGCACAGTGGCTGCTACTGTGCAGCGCGAGGGAGAGGTAAATGAGGGATTTTGTCCATGGTTTCTGGTTCACAGGGCTCCCAAATGTCATGAGAATGCAGTCCTTGTGGTTGTTGGTTGTGCGTACGTGTGCTCGAAGTGAAAGAGAGAGTGAAGAGAGATATGAGAGGGAGAGGAGAGTTGTGAGGGAGAGAGATGAGAGGTGGGTGTCCCTTTTGTATGAGTATAAGCGGAGGATATTGTGTGCTTTCTTAATAGAAATTGCATCGTAAAGCAATGCAAGATGCATGAACATAAAAAATGAATTATATATTAATTTCAAAAGTTTTCCCGAAAATGAAGAAAGAAAAAGGCAGACACGGGGCGAGGGAGAAGAGTTGGGGGGGGGGGGGGGGGGGGGGGGGGGTTGGGCCTCATTTGGCGCACAAGCTAAAGTCATAAAAAAATAATATACATGAGAAAGAAAAATATCCTCGACATTCAGTGCTTCGTAGAATCTATGTTGTAACTCTAAATTTAGTTTTGCTTGCGCTTACGCGTTTGTAATGTTGATTACTACAAGGATTCGGTAAAATAATTTTTCATACGTCTCGTTATACAATGGTCAACGAAAGTCAACATCTTGCCTCTAGAGACATTTTCGTCAAATTATTTTTAAAAATTAATAAAATCGTAAAATTAGGAACGAGTTGTTACATTTGGAGTACTAATATAATTCCCAAACGAAAAATGAATAGTTTGTTGGGATTAAACATTGAGGGATTTTGTGAGTTCCATTTACCAACTGAACTAATCGATAATTTCACTTAACCCACTTTTGGTAATTGCAAAGAGACAAATAATATAACCATACATGTGTAAGTTGAATACTATGTTTCGTAGTATGAATGCAACTCCAATACGCTTGATGTATTAATTTGGTTGTTTGTTATAGATATTTGAGTACACTGGTGAATATTGTCATACTTTGTTATTTTAATTTGAACTCAATTTCTTAATTACAACCGTATTCTTAATTGGATGGAAATGTCGAGAAATAAAAAACAATTTCTATCTCCAAATTTAACTCACACATAGCTTGCTTTTTTTTTTTAGGAGCAAATAAGAATAACAGGGCTTTAATTTTATAGTTAATACTGATTTACCCTGCATTTAGTGTCTAATCGCCATCATCAATAATTAGCAAAATAAAGGGGCAGAAAATTGGCATAAATCGATGAAGCGCCATAAACAACGAAAAGGGGGCTACACTGAACCGGTAATGTAACGATGCTTCTCATTCGATATATCCACAGCTCAAATACGAATTGTAAGACACGAGTTTACATCAATGACTGGAATCATACCGGCGAAAGAAAATTCTATATGTACATGAGGAAAAACGGAAACTAGAAAGAAATTAAAGCCTACTCGAACCAAATGATCCTTTGTTTCGAGTACCAATCTCGTTTGAGACGCCTCATACAAAATGGGAGCGGTATAAAGTTTCCTACCGTAATTTAAAACAGCTCCATCAGTAGAGGGTCACCCGTCGCCATGGATCTTATAAGTTTCATGTAATCAGACTCGCTGGAAACGGTCCATGGATGGACAGCTGCGACTTGAGCAGAATAAATACTTGAAGAGTTGCTAGATGATGCCTCTGGCTTATAAATCATTGTATTGAGCACTGAGTCATAGTTATTAGGCGAATCCATTGCCATGAAAAACATGGGAACTGCTACCTTATTGTGGATTTCAAATTTTCCCACGAGACCTACAAGATCGATAAAGTCCCCAACAAATTGTCGTGGAATATAGAATACCTCGGAGCTGCACAAAACGAGACTCTGCTCCCTTGGCATGCTCTCCTTGTAGTTGACCTGTAAATGGACTGGCATAGTGCTGACAACTTTCTTTACCATATTTGCTTGTTTCGACAACCATTCCATGTCTTTACCATTGACTGAGGATGTAATCCAAGACTGAGGCAACTACAAGAGAGAGTGCATGAATGATCATTCAGTGTTGGTTTAAAATTCAGGGTTTTGTAATCGGGAATTTGCACTACCTTGTTGGTAATCCACAGCTTAGCCTTGTCTGCTTGCAGTAGATTCCAGTAGTTGAGAACGGTATTGTCCTGGAGGAACAAGAATCCTTCTGCACTTGTAAACCTGTTAAATATCTTGGGAAGATACCTACATACCATTTGCATAATTGTAAGGGCAGCATAATATACATTTAAAAAATGATGACAACAAAGAAACTCATGAATGTGTCTGGACGTTGGCAACGACAACAAAGAAACCATTGCATAACTAGTAACTTACTTGTATGCTTGGTCCAATGTAGCTTGCTCCACACCGAATTTATCTTTAGAACTGCCTGACAAAATCACCACGGTTTTAAATACCCTTCCATAGAGCAATCTCCACTTCAAGGCAGTTCGTTCCATAGGTCCGCTGACAAACAAGATCATAACAACATTGCCAAAAAACTTCCTCCACCGAATCAAATTCCCTATCTCATAATTCACCATCTCTGATTCCTTAACCCCAAGATGCACAGAAGGTAGTTTTCGAGGAATAAATTCCTTCCAGTTTGCATGGCCAATGATTGTTCTTGGCTTATCCAAATTCATGACCTTCTGCCTCGGCTGAATATACCCCACAGCAAGCAGATCTTGAAGCCAAGCTGCTGTAAACTTCACCTCCTTCTCGGTCCAAAACCCTTCTTTCGCCATCAAATAACTCAATTCCAAAATTTTATCAAACAACCTAATCTTACTAGATCTCCAAGTAACCAGGAACTTGATTAATCGACCCACATTTACGTGAAGATCCTTCTCTTCCGTAAATGGGTATGCTTCAATCTTATCATATCTATAAATAGTTGGAGGATAGACAACAACATGACCACCAATCTCCCACAATATTCTTTGTGCCCAATAACCCCTCAAAACATCAGAAGCCATTGTACTAACCGAAACCGGAAGCATCAAAGCCCAAAATGCATTAGAATGAAACAACGTATTAAAAGAATTCAATGGCACCATTATACCTTGAGGTAATGAAACTTTTGGAGCATGTTCATCAAACCTAATATCGAATTCTTCTGAACCCGACCTTCTTGTGAAGTAAAAAACAGAATCCACATCGGGTAAGCCATTCGATATACCCTGCTGAATGTACTGCATTCCCCCAAATACTTCACTATAGTACCCTTCGTGCGCAACTTCACCTACATTTTCTAAAGGCAATCCTCTAGGCCAAATTGATCGTTGCCCGAAATGAATGTACGGATTCACAACAGTTCTATTGGGGTTTTCATTAGGATACTGTAAAATCCTCTCCTGCATTACATCCACATTTGACAATTTCAAATCAAAGTGCTTACCGAGATCACCATCCGCCACATCCCCGCGATCATCAGCATCGTATATCAATTTCGCGCCGTGCTGGATAGCGAAAAGGTACCCAACACTCTTCCGCACATAAGATTCATAAGGAAGGTAGTCCAAAACCCGAAACTCCAATTTCGCTTGGTCATCCATCGACAAGTAAATGACTCCCTTGAGGCTCCAATCCACGGGGGTCCTCGAATTCCCAATTGCAAGGACCTGCCAGCCCTTGACTCTGACCAGCTTTCGAAGTGACTTGGAAGGGTAATCCGAAACGGAGACCACAATCCATCGATCGGAGCTGAAAGAAGCGTAACTGGAAGACTTATCGGAGATGGGTCGGATTGAATCGAAGGTGAGAGTGGGGTATTGGAGGGGTTTGGGGACGTGGAGGTGGGATTTGAAGCAGAGGAAGGTGGAGGGGGAGTCGTTGGAGTTGTAGAGGAAGAAGAGGGTGGCGATAGTGAATGTTAGGAGTGACAAAGTGGCGATCTTGAAGAAATTGAAGGAGACCCAATTGGGGGAAATCAAGGTTTTGGGATGAGAAAAGTGAAGTGGTTGCTGGGTTTTGGAGGGTTTGGAGGTTTTTGAAGCTGGGCGGTCCTGGACCAACATTTCACTTGCATCCAAAAACCTCTCTCTCACTGTAATCTGTGGGATGATCAAAAGCTGCAAAAAGGGTTTAGTTTTTGTTACGATTGATGTAATCTGGTGGAAATTCAGAGGAGATGAGCCGAGTTGTTGTGACTCTGTTCAACCACTTGTACCGACACTGATTACACTTGAATCTGCAGTCGTCAGCGGGAATACTTAATGTATTTTCGTTTCGGGGTAAGCCACCGACACAGTAAAATAGGACAATGTGGCGGAGAATCTCCGGCTGGCCGCCAGAAATTCAAATTATTCAGGGAAGTAGGGAACTAAAATGTGGTTTGTACATAATTTATTGTCTCTTTTTTTTTCTTTTAACTTTGTAACTTTGATCGAAAGTTTGGAGTAAGTTTTATTTGTCCATTGAGATTCATCAAGTTGCTAACTAGACTCGGTGCTTTTCCATTGGTAGAAGGCTGGTTTAGCAAGTCGTTTTAAATATATAAAAGCGTTTTTAGATAAAATGTTTACCGGTTTCAAAAGTACTTGAAGTGTATTCGGTTAAAAACACTAGGTATGTAGTAGGCTAAGTCTTATAATGAGTTAATAATAATGTGGTTCAAGTTTGGCTTTGGCCAGAATCGAACCTAACATCTCACTTACACATGAAAATGAATACCATTAGACTATAATACTAAAAGACACATTTTTACTAAGATTTGGTTCCAAAATATTTTATTTAAAAGTGCTTTCAGTATGTTGGGTGGATAGATTTTTCAATGTGCCCGAAATTCACGATAATACACCACATGTAATTATTCAATTGGAGGAACACTTAAAAAAATTCCACCAAAAATTGATACTGTTAGTTTTTCAATTGTTAAAATAGTATCTGTCACTTTTAATATGATCGGGTAATATATTTCTATTCACTTATAAATAAAAGACCATAAATTTAAATCTCTCGAATGAAAGCTCAATACCAATTTATTCTCTCATCCATAAATATAAATATATCTTTATGTAAGATTAAAAAAACAAATCCCAATTAAGAAAATTGCACAATGGTCATTAGTTTTGTGCAATTTTAGTCAGAACTAATTTCTTTTAGCATTAACCATCTAATTGTTTCTGAGCACCACGATATGATTTAGTTGTATGCTTGTCTCCTTGTAAGTTGGAGATCTACAACTCTCGTAAATAACGAATTCGATACTAATTTATAGTTAATGGCATATTTTGTGACTTAATCATATTCTCCCACCTCTGAATATTAATAATTTGTATTAAAAACAATCATAAAAACTTCATATTGTGAATGTCCTGTCAATATAATTACTTGAAAAATCAGGCCAAGGAGAAGACTCAGACTTGGAGGCAGATTCTTTGCCCTCCCACTTTCCGTGCCCTTCTGTTTGTGTAGTCACGGTTAAGCCACGTCAACATTTTATATTACTATTCTTTTTTATCTTATTATCTCTATAAAAAAAACAATATAAAATGTTGACGTAGCTTAACTATGACCACAGGTCATAAAATAGGAGGGCACGGGTGGGCTGGAATCATGGACTTCTCTAGACCCACAAAACAGTAGCCCACAAAAGAATTTCCCCAAAGGAAACCATTTGCTTTCATGCTTTGATAGGAAGGAAAAATTGATTAAATCTGAACAAAACAAATACAAATGCCAAGAAAAAAAGGGAAAGATTGGTTCTTGTGAAACTAACATTCAGTACCATTACAACTAGAACCTGATTCCTACCTCCTTCTCTCCCTTCAGCTTCAGTAATTAATATTACAAGTGTATTTTCCCATACCAATTCCGTTCCAAATCCGAAACCCTTTCACCTCCATTGATTATCCCCGACTTCCTATACCATATTATCCAAACAAACTATTACACAGACAGACTTACAACTTTCCCAGCTATGTCATCCCTCCCATCATTCTACATTGTAAACGCATCGAAGATTATACAAGAGATTGTATTCGAACCCCTCTTCCGATCTTTCTCAACACTCAATTTTTTGTTTTCGGCCACAAATAAATGTTTTGTGTATAGTTCATTCCACCTAGTCATAACATAGCTCCGGGATGCCAACTTTGCCACTTAAATATGACTTTCTAGGGATATCGCATTTGAGACTCGATACAGCATCGTTCTGAGTCAAACTTAATGAACCGGTCAATGCAAGAAAGGGTTCTAACAAGAAAGTTTGGTTTTCACTCTCACTAGTCCTTTCCTTCTCCTTCTCCATTTCTTCCAACAACGCTTTACCAGTCTCAATACCTATTGATCAAGAAGCAACATGATGCAAACAAGATGTCAGAAGTGGTGTTTATAATTGGAGGCCTACAATCTCCAGTAGAACCTTTGATTAATGCTCACCTGCAAGATGTCCTCCGTGGACATAGCCGCTAAATTTTTCACTTGTGTGTTCCCCGGTGAAGAAGATGCGGCCTACCGGGTTCTGGTCAGAACACAAAAGAAGAAAAATGTAATGTCAATTCGTTTCAAAGTTCTCTATTAAGCTTGAGCTTTTCCTATTCACAGATCAAGAAAAAAATAGGAGATGGTAGATAACAAAAAAGGTATATGTTCTTCAGCTTTACTCGGAAAGCTTTTAAGGAACACAATCTTAGGCAAGCAATTCTTAGCGAAAATTTTGTCTCTTATTTTTCTTATACAAAATTGTCTTACTCCATGATATGGGACACCACGTGACTAGACAATTGAGTCACACTGTGCAAAATACGCACGGGCTGGATCTGAAAGGCACGTGTGGCAAACCATGTGCAACCATATCATAGAGTAAGAGCTTCTGTACAAATTTCACTAGAAGATAGACTTTGTGTAAGTTAAAAGTTTAGCATATTCCAACTCAGGTTTAAGAATCATACAAAAAGAAAAATATCTAAAGGCCGGTTTTTAACATGATGAGCTCTACCGGATGGATAAGTCATTCTCCTCAACACAAACCAACTGTACTACTATTCTCTAATTCCACTTTATAACTTAATTACCAAACAGGAAGGGGGCACCAAACATCGGTCATTAGAGAATCCTCTAAGAGTTAAACCAATAATCTTTTAAGCTAACAGAAGCATTAAGTGAAATTAATATATGGCGAAACGCAACATCTAAGGGAGAGAAGGCAAACCTTGATGTCATGAACAAAATGGTCATTAGAGACTAAAGGGTAGTTACTGTAGCTGCCTCGCTGGAATCTATTGTTCCACCAGCGAGGTACAAGTATATCAGTAGCTTCGGGAATGTTGGGCCCAAACATGTCCGTAAGAGCCCCCATGGCTTCTTTCAACGTCTCCTCATCAGACTGAGCTTCCACACGCTTTGATTCCTCATTCGTTAAGGTCACGACCAACATATTGGATCCTGGATAAGCATTCTCCATGTGCTGATGACATGGCAACGGATTAGCAGCCATTTAACAGATTAGCAGCGATCTCACATATTTTATTTGTCATAATAATAGTTTAGAAAATATCCATATGTCGGTCAAATAAATTGTATAGTACATGAAAGAGACAATGACATCCAACAATGCCTCCATGATTGTGGTCCTTAAAGTATATGGTTTGTTTCCTAATAAAACCAAAGAAGATGATTTTAATAATACACACATTTGAGATTTGATTAAAGTATGCATTATACAAATATGAAAGCAAATGAACGATGGTTGAGATAGAGATCGAAGTGCAATCAATATTGCCAGTTCTAAAAGAGTGACAGAAATATCAATGCGTCATGAAATGAAGAACCATTCAAACTAATACTGGAAGAGACTCTAGTTTGTTAATCACAACAACAACAACAGGAATCAATCTTTGTTACCAAACTGTAAACAGAGATAGTTACAGCCTAGCCCTAACACACACGCAGCATACTAGACAAGACCGTGATCAAGTTTCAAAACCAACTACTGAGGTTATCTAAAATGGAAGAGGTGCGAACTTTACGGACTAACATTAAGAAATTTGTTCCTACCCATAATGGGGAAGCAGCAAGTTTCCTATCAACTCAAAGTAAAATGACAGCATGGTTGTATGCGCAGACAGCCAAAACATGATTATACATGGTAAAGGTTGTGTTCAAAGATCCTGTAAGTGTGCAACCATAAATTTTGTTGTTTTCCAATGGTTCATAAACCACAACACTTGACATGAACTTTTGAAATGTTGTCATTTTGTGATCCTTGGTGAGGACCATATATACACTAAATTAAATAAGTAATAGTGGCATGAAAATATGACAGGCCAGTTGGAAATCCAGTGCAGAACACAACATATGGAATCTATTCATATGCTGGAAATGAAAATCCATATATATGTTGGCTGGCGTCGAGAATGACAAATATTTAAACCAACCTGCCAAAATGTGTAGTAGCCTCTTCTGTCATGGGCATAGAGGAAGAACTCTTTTCCTGGCCCACAAGGCCAGAACTTATATGGGAACTTCAAAAAGATCTTCGTGTAAACTATCACATCGCATTTCGCTATAGCCTCTGTTTTCCACCTCTGTGTTATTTAATTCATCAAAGTTAGTATTATTTCAGGCGAAGTAAACTAACAATATCAAAATGAGATTTTGACTGAGATGTGCCTTCAGTCATAGGGTTACAACCAATTAACCATGAACAACTATCCACCAGTTTCATTAAGTTAAAACTAGGCAAAATATATTGCAAACAGTTACAACCTTCACAACCATCAACAATAAGTAAATCCAATCAAAACTCGAAGATTTATCTACCTTGTCTTGTTTTTGTATCACCAATCACTGCCACTTCACTATTGTTAGTCTTTAACAGTTTACAGTTATGAATTTGTGCACTACCTAATGTAGTACGGCAAATGCAACGATCTTACTTAGCACTTTTTTTTTCCTTGATTATTTAATGCCGCTATTAGTAAAGGAGATCTAAAAGATTATCCATGGCCATAAGAAACCAAGGCATTGTACAATCAATCATCTGATTTGTTTATGTATAAGAAGGGCAGTAATCACTATTTTCAAAAACTGATCCGCATTCAACGCCTACCAGTGAAAGAAGCAGTAAGGCACAGCCCACATTAGTTAACCTATTTGGAAGCCAATGGGTTATAATTCTATGGATCCTAAATCCATGGTATTGGCAATTTGGCATATAAAAAACACAGCATGCTAATCTTTCTCATGCGTCATCAACCAGTGAAACTTATTTAATGAGCCCAGCTATCCATAATTTCTGACTTCTTCAAGTAAATTGCATTTAATAATGTGGACCACACCTCAGAAACCAAGTAAACAAATAGCAAATCCCATCTAAAGGGACCCATATCCTAGGGATGTAGCCCTTCAGCTCCCACAGGGACCCATTTCCTAGGAACGTAGCCCTTCAGATCCCACTATAGTGCAAGTAAAATTCACGACCAATAGCTAAGAGCCAAACCCACATATTATGTTTGTATGATTTGTGGTGGCAATTGGCAGCGAGCCTAGTGACACCAACATATGCAAGGGAGCGGCCAGCACGATGTTACGTGAGCAAATTAAATCATATAAGAGCTTGATAAGCTTGATATAGCCACATAAAAGAACGGAAAATATGGCAAAAATACGAATTAACTCATTGAAATGATATAAACATGAGAAAAGACGTACGGGTAAGGGTGGATTGAAGGCAATGAGGTCGCTCTGGAGAACACCAATGCTAACTGACAAAATCATGTAATTTGCTTGGAAGATGCAACCATCTTCCGTCATTACCGTAACGCCGTTTCTCGAGTGCTGCAACTCCCGAACAACCTGCCCCAAATCAAGCAGGGAATCATCTTGTCATATATGGATTAACAGTAAAACAAATATTTGACCATAAAAATTAACATGTGAAGTTCCCAAGGCAACCACCCCATAAGATCCTGCACAGTCAAGCTAAGGAAAACTGTGCAATCTAAATTTCAGAGATGAAAGGAGAAAGATTTATTGAAGCAGAATCTGCTCAGAATTGACTACTGAGACCCATATGCCCATTTGAGTGTTCTAGAAGCCACAAGAAAACATGAAGAAATAACTTGCATCAAATGAGACGTATAGGTCTAATAATGTCACATCATGTGCAAGTTTATCTCGACTTTATATGATATTATTAAATCGACATGTTATAAGATGATAACCCCTGTTATATAAGTTACTCTGGGAAACGTGGTAACAAAACTGTTTCTTTCAACAAAAATGGAGGTGAAGACAGCAGCCCAGGGACTGGAGAAAAAGTGACAATACTACCATTTTCGTGTTATTATTTGACCCGATATGACATTTCACCTCAACAGTTTAATGTTCTTGGGGCCTACAAGTTTACGTGAGTGGTAAAAGGGCTTTTAAAGGTGTCAAGGATCATGTCCCTTCATATATGTACGAGTTAAATCAAAGGGAAAATGAAAGAAAAGGTGTTGAGTCCGATCTTTGGTATAAAATGGATGTCAAGAAGCCACAAAATTTTCATATATCAATTTCTTCACCTAAAATAGAAAAACCAGGACTGGAAAATGGATATAGTCATAGAGAATAAAATTGACAGAAAAAAGAGGTCTAAGTTTCATGGGTTGGATAATTAAAAAAATAGAAAAATATCTTCTCATGGGAAAAATAAAATAAAATTATACTAACTCGTGTAAATACAGTAACTGGTTATAAAATAAAATTATACTAACTGGTTATAAAATAAAATATATAACCAGTAGCAAAAAGAAAAAAGATCCAATATGACAAAATGAGCGCTAAAAAAAACAAACAAATTAGTTGACCCCTGAAGAAAGAAGGGTGTATTTTACAATATAATAATGACAGTATTATATTAATATCACATAACAAAAGAAGAACAGCTTTCAGAAACGTCATTATCTACAGACTCCAAAGCTTGGTCAATCTTCCTCAGCAGCAAAAGCAAAACGGGTGAATTTTTACTGGCAGTGTTAATGCTCAGCACAATTTATTATAGTTTAATAAATTTAAAATTTGAGATTTGTGTATATAATTACATATATTTTAAAATTTAAAATAAACTAGTAATAATAAATAAGAAGTAAGTATTACTATCATACTTGAGGATGTTGAGCAAAAATATTTCAAGAAAAACTGCGCTTACATACCAACAAAGCAGAATTTCACAGTTTTCTCCTCCAACTTTTGTATTATTATTTGTATTGTTTCTCAAATATATCCCTTTTGTTTTCATCCTATGATTGGGAAAAGAAAGCCAATTTTATAAAAGCTTTACAACGCAAGCTTGTGACAAAAACAAAAGCAGTAACTAAGTCTTATTTTAATAAATAAAGTGTATAAATTTTAGAATCCAACTGTGTTCGGTTTTGCTCTGTTACAACACAAGCTTGTAACCGAGCAAAGATTATTAGAAAATTATTATTGTTCCATGATGAGATTAAAATAAGCACACCTCAACCTCTGGATGATAATCTTACTTCTAAGCAAATTTGCACCGCTTCTCGAAATGATTGGGCTAAGCAACTAAATAAAACTAAATATGCTAAAAATTCGAAAACGAGAAGATCCGATTCTGGTACCTTATTGAACTTGAGACGACTGTCCAGCAGTTTACCCTCAGAGTTAAAAAGAAAATCTTCAGCCATTTTGTATAGCAAATGCTCATAACCTCGCTCATCCGCAACCAAAAACTCTCGTTCTCCATAATCCAAAAAGGTTGATATGGGCTCCACTTCTGTACCACAAAACAAAAACCCCCATTTCTCAAAGAGCAAAAAATGAAAATGAAAATTCCAAACAAACAATTGACTGCGGAATGAGCTGTGAAAACTGACCTGGCATCTCAAAATCGTGTAGGGTGAAATCAATGGCGAGCTCTATCGGCGTTTTCTGTGTACTGGACAACCACACCCAAGAACAAAAAAGAAAATCAAAACCCATATTCTGCTCATGTAAAATTTAAAGACTAAATTTTTAAATACTACAAAACGGTAATACTAGAGAAACTAATTGTAGAGAATATTTACAAATTAAATGATTTGTCATTAATGAAAATAAACACGTTTTGTTATTTAATTTATAAAAATTTAATCTTTCTAATTTTAGTTTGAAAAGTTGAATTTATTATCCCAAAACGATAGAGACAGGAGATATTACGAGGGCGGTTCGGTGGCATTGGAGAAATCGCCGCCGTAGCCACAGTCGGCTTCAAGCTTCTTCAACTTCTGCACCGCCGACTCCACTTCCTTCTTGTACGTCTCTTCCACCAGTCCTCTAGGAAATATCTTCCCGCTGCAAAAATAAAAAACCAGTGAACTCAACGAGTTAGTAATACCCACGTCGCATTTTAGAAAAAAACACCCAACATAGTAGCTAAAAGTCCACGTGGGCGCTAGTTTACGCCGGTGGTGCCAAAACAAACAGTTCACCGCCGGCGCAGAATTGCAGAGAAAATTCTAAATTGCGGGGTATGACAAAATGCCGAAACAAATTAATTCCCCAACGGCGCAAAGTAGCAAACAACGCATAAAAATGACCTGCGGGGAACAAAACGTGTAAGCGCGAACACTGCGCACACGGCTCACGTTAACCACAAACCGGCAGAAACAAATTAGCTAAAGAATGAACGACGAGAAGAGAAACGGCGTCGTAAAGGACCTGCGATCGTAGATGTTATAGCGAGCATTACTGTAATCGGAGAAGAAAGTGCGGAGATTCGACTTCCGGGCAAGGTCCAAGACCGGGTTCAACTCTCTGCCTCCGACTCCGACTATCCAACCGGCGCCAAGCTCCACCGGCACGCCGCCGAAATCTTGTTTTCGGATCCTACCGCCGATACGGTCGGAAGCTTCCAGAATCACCACGTCCTCCACGCCGTTCTCGATCAACACCTTCGCCACCGATAAACCTTTGAAAAGGAAGTAATTAAACGCAAGAAATTAAGACCGAAGAGAGAAATGAGAGTAAAATTAGGAATTGGACAGTCGACGGTGACGATTGGCGCTCACCGGAGACTCCGGCGCCGACGATGATGACGGAGGAGCAAGACGGGGAATTCATGAATAGAGAGAAAATAGAGGGAGAATCGAGAGAGAGAGAGAGGGAGGGAGGGGGGGGGAGAGGGGGGTAGAGAGAGAGCGGGGGGTGTTGGAGGGGGGAGGGGGGCGGTGCTGTGTGTATCGTTTGGCTACAGAAGCAGAAATAGCGGGAGTTGGTTTATATAGTTTTTTCTTTTTCTCTCGTTCTGGGTTCGATGTTCAGGAAAGTGAGGAAGATTTTTTTTTTACACTCTCTCCTTCTCTAGTTTGACGAATTGGCGCGTGGACGTGGCAAAGGGGAGATTTTGTGTGCTAGTATTTAAAAATACCGGAAAGAATCCTTCCCGAATCCTTAAGACCTAATCATCCTCATCAAATAATTTAGGCTTTTGAAATTTGATCAAACGGCTAAAAATACGGACACACTTTAAAAGTTAAAATAACTTTAACCGTTATATCAAATTTCAAGGATCATGATTGTTTGATGAAGAGGATTATGTGGAAGGGATCTAGGGATCCCTTTCCAAAAATATCAGTATACATAAAAATATCGAACTGTAAATTTGTGAAAATATCAATAGATATATTAAAATCATTGTTTTCGATGGAAATGATGAAAATTTGAAACTTTGAAAATGTACTTTAGACGAAATATAAGAGTTTTTCCAATATTTAATTTATATTTAAGAAATATCAACAAAATCGATAGATTTTAGCCGAAATTTAAGAGTTTCTCTGATATGCCCCTTCCCTACCTTTATCTGATTTGTTCCTGTATTTTCACAGAAATACCATATGAAAGAAATTTCAAACACACCTTATGGGATATCTCCCACGTCGTCACTCGTGATCCATATGTGTGGAGGTCTCAAATTGAAAGGGCTACCATCAAACATTTTCTAGTTTCAATGGTAAATGGTAGGGGTGTTTCGGTATAGGATACCGAACCGAAACCTTGTCCCGATTTCCAAACCGAAATTTTCGGTTATCCCAATTTCAATACCGATCCCAAACCAAATTTTTGGGAATTTCGAAATAATTTCTGAATTTCGGGACAAATCGGGAATCCCGAAATGATTTTCGGCTTTTGGGATTTTAGACTAAAATAAATTAAGTAACAAATCCAAAAGCAAAAAAAATTAGTTACAAGCCAAGGTTTTAATGTAAATGAAGTAACAAACCCAAAAGCAAAAAAATTAGTTACGAGCCAAAGTTTCAAAATACTTAAGTTACAAACTAAAAGCAAAAAAGCAAAGCTTAAAGTTTATGAAGATTGTTGGCCTCTTCGGCCCCTTGATCTTGTTGATGCTTGTGGTTGCTCTCTTCTTGTTAGTACTTGTACTCTTCCCCTTGATGTTGATGGTTGAGCCTTTCCCCTTAAAATGGGTGGTCGTGGAGGTAGTGATTGATTTTGACGTTGTTGAACTTCAACTTGAGGTGCTCGAGGAGGTCGAGGTGGCATTTCATTATCTTGTGTTGTATTCTCCTCACTTTCCAAATTAGCCGTGCCTAAAACAATAAACCATAAATCATTTAGATTGAATTATAGTCTAATAGATAATAAATACTAAGAAAATAAAAGAGGAAATTAAATTGTTTACTTACTTCTTTCTAAGTGTTCAAGCTCCTTGTAGAAATAAAATTCATCAAGTGTAGGCTCCTTGTAGAAACAAAATTCATTTCCTCTGAACGAATCACTAGTACACACTAAAGCCTCAACCGTTTTAGGTGTTAAGGAAGCTCTAAAAGGATCAACAGCTCTCCCACCAAGACTAAAGGTATTCTCACTAGCAACAGTGCTACTGGGAAGGGCCAATACATCCTTAGCAACTTTACTAAGAGTTGGATATTAACCACAATTTCCTTTCCACCAATCCAAAAGATTGAAACCCTCACATGTTAGGCTTTGATGTGAATCATTGAAGTACATAGATCTTTGCTCCACATTTGAGGTAGCATTGCTACTAGTACTAGTACTACTAAGGACCACTCCCTCCTTATAAGCATTATACAACTTGGTTACATAGCTTTTAACCCTTACCTTCTCCTCCTTTATTTTGTCCCATCGATAGCCGAGCTCTTCTAGATTTGTCTCCAACATTTCAAATTTGTACCTCGGGTTGAGTGCTTGGGCTACAAAGAGAATAGGATTCACCTTTTCAATGTCACCCCAATATTTGTCAAACTTGAGCTTCATGGAGGTAGCCACACTTTGCAAAATGGCATTAGAGGTGTTTAAAATTTGTTCTTGTATCTCCACTTGCAAGGCAATCACTGTGCTAAGTATTAAGTGTGATGTTAGAGTAAGGGTTGCACTCAATGTCAAGGTGGCATCATAAAACTTTTTGAGATAGTGAGCAAAACTCACCGACTTTTCCCAATCATCCACCTCCGGAGGACCCACCTGCTTGGCTTTTTTTGTCACCCCATCAACCTCTTTCGAGACCTTCTCTTTAAAGTAAGCAATAAAAGAGTCACACTCAAAGGCCATCTTAGAGAACACTTCTTTAAACTTGAAAGCACTATTAAGCATTTCATACGTGGCATTCCACCTTGTGACAATATAAAAAAGGATACTTGACATCCTATCAAATCTCAACAAGACACAATATTCCCTAAAAGATTCTAACTTTGCCGGGGATGAGTGTATAAACTTCACACAATTTCTTATGGCATCAATCTCACAACTAAGCTCTGTCATTCCATCCTTAACTATCAAATTGAAGATGTGACAAGCGCACCTCATGTGCAAGTGAGCCCCGTCAAGTAAAAGAGTACCATTTGACTTGAGTCTTCTTTTCATGTATGCAATAACGGTGTCATTTGCACTAGCATTGTCAACGGTAATGCTAAACACCTTATCTATGCCCCAATCATTCAAGCAAACCTCTAGACATCTTCCAATATCATCACCCTTATGAGAAGTAACTTGGACAAAGTTTAGGATCCTCTTATGCAACCTTCAATTAGTGTCCAAAAAATGGGTCGTGATGAGCCGTGATGACCATGTAGTTTATCTTTTGAATCGAGGTCTAAGTGTCGGTTGTAATACTCACTCTCAACCCCTCAATCACACTTTTTATTTTTGCCTTCTCTTCAAAATACAACTCCAAAACCACTGCTGCCACCTTATGCCTATTAGTTGGTTTGTACTTTGGATTCAAGTCATGAATAAAAGCTCGAAAGTCCTATTGATCAACCACCCTAAAAGGCATCTCCGCTATTATAATCCACATCACACATCTCCTATCAAGTCTTTTTTGATTGAAAGTGTAAGTGACAACCGGACCTCCCATCCTCGCTTGTGTCAATGTAAGTTGGTTCGGATCCACATTCCCAAAAAACTAGAACCCAGGCATTTCCTCAAATGCTTAAGAATTCCCACCGTCTCATGAGTTATAGGGTGTGCCGGTACTAAGAGTTTGCAATGCTTGCATTTGGCCATGAACAATTTCTCCCCATTCTTATCGGTGATCGCTACCCTCTTAGCATCGTTTCACGCCGGACTTGGACCCTTTCTCCTATTGCCCTTTTTTCGAGGAGGACCCTCCCATTGTCTCACTACTTCTTCTAATTCCTCTTCCTGCTTTTCCTGCTCTTCCCCATCTTCCCCTTCTTCTTCTATTTGTTCTAATGCAATATCCTCCTCCATATTCGGATCATCATCCCAACAATCTTCATAACAATCATTATGCAAATAATCTTAGGGTGATGGAGTGCCTAGTTGAAGGGTACCACTAGGTTGGGTTTGTTTTCGTTTTCCTAATACCAAGATCATATGTGTACTAGATTGGCTACTAGACTCGTCCATCCTAACAAATCTATGGGTGTATCCCAGTAGTTCTGGGATTGTATGCAGTAGTGGATTAGTGTGAAATATATATGAATTCTCTTTAATTCTCTTTAATTGTTTCCTCTTACTTTGCACATATTGAATATGTTAATGTTATTGCATTTGAACTGGATATGTGATTTATTGATTGGAATTTGGATATATGTTGAACTGTGGTTGTGATATATTAATGTGCATTGTTATTTTATTTGTTAGGTGGACGGGTCTAGTAGCCAATCTAGTACACCTATGGTCTCGGTATTAGGAAAACGAAAACAAACCCAACCTAGTGGTACCCTTCAACTAGGCACTCTTTCACCTTAAGATTATTTGCATAATGATTATTATGAAGATTGTTGGGATGATGATTCGGATATGGAGGAGGATAATGCACTAGAACAAATAGAAGAAGAGGAGGAAGATGGGGAAGAGCAGAAAGAGGAAGTAGAAGAAGTAGTGAGACAATGGGAGGGTCTTCCTCGGAAAAAGGGCAATAGGAGAAAGGGTCCAAGTCCAGCGTGGAACGATGCTAAGAGGGTAACGATCGCCGATAAGAATGGGGAGAAATTGTTCATAGCCAAATGCAAGCATTGAAAACTCTTAGTACCGGCACACCCTAGAACTCATGGGACGGCAGGAATTCTTAAGTATTTGAGGAAATGCCCGGGTTCTAGTTCTTTGAGAATGTGGATCCAAACCAACCTACATTGACACAAGCGAGGATGGAAGGTCTAGTTGTCACTCACACTTTCAATCAAAAAAGACTTGATAGGAGATGTGTGAGGTGAATTATAATAGCGGAGATGCCTTTTAAGGTGGTTGATCAAGAAGACTTTCAAGCCTTTATTCGTGACTTGAATCCAAAGTACAAACCTCCTAATAGGCATAAGGTGGCGGCGGTGGTTTTGGAATTGTATTTTGAAGAGAAGGCAAAAATAAAAAGTGTGATTGAGGGGTTAAGAGTGAGTATTACAACCGACACTTGGACCTCGATTCAAAAGATAAACTACATGGTCATCACGGCCCATTTTTTGGACACTAATTGGGGGTTGCATAAGAGGATCCTAAACTTTGTCCAAGTTACTTCTCACAAGGGTGATGATATTGGAAGATGTCTATAGGTTTGCTTGAATGATTGGGGCATAGACAAGGTATTTAGCATTACCGTTGACAATGCTAGTGCAAATGACACCGCTATTGCATACATGAAAAGAAGACTTAAGTAAAATGATACTTTTTTACTTGACAGGGCTCACTTGCACATGAGGTGCGCTTGTCACATCTTCAATTTGATAGTTAAGGATGGAATGGCAGAGCTTAGTTGTGAGATTGATGTCATAAGAAATTGTGTGAAGTTTATACACTCATCCCCGACAAGGTTTGAGTCTTTTAAGGAATATTGTGTCTTGTTGAGATTTCATAGGATGTCAAGTATCCCTTTTGATGTTGTCACAAGGTGGAATGCCACGTATGAAATGCTTAATAGTGCTTTCAAGTTTAAAGACGTGTTCTCTAAGATGGCCTTTGAGTGTGACTCTTTTATTGCTTACTTTAAAGAGAAGGTCTCGAAAGAGGTTGATGGGATGATAACAAAGGCCAAGTGGGTGGGTCATCCGGAGGTGGATGATTGGAAAAGGTTGGTGAGTTTTGCTCACTTTCTCAAAAAGTTTTATGATGCCACCTTGACATTGAGTGCAACCCTTACTCCAACGTCACACTTAATACTTAGCATGGTGATTGCCTTGCAAGTGGAGATACAAGAACAAATTTTAAACGCCTCTAATGCCACTTTGCAAAGTATGGCTACCTCAATGAAGCTCAAGTTTGACAAATATTGGGGTGACATTGAAAAGATGAATCTTATTCTCTTTGTAGCCCAAGCACTCGACCCGAGGTACAAATTTGAAATGTTGGAGACAAATCTAGAAGAACTCGGCTATGGATGAGACAAAATAAAGGGGGAGAAGGTAAGGGTTAAAGGCTATGTAACCGAGTTGTATAATGCATATAAGGAGGGAGTGGTCCTTAGTAGTAGTAGTAGTACTAGGAGTACTAGTACTAGTAGCAATGCTACCTCAAATGTGAAGCAAAGATCTATGTACTTCAATGATCCAATCAAAGCCTAACATACGAGGGTTTCAATATTTTGAATTGGTGGAAAGGAAATTGTGGTCAATATCCAACTCTTAGGAAAGTTGCTAAGGATGTATTGGCCCTTCCTAGTAGCACTGTTGCTAGTGAGAATGCCTTTAGTCTTGGTGGGAGAGCTGTTGATCCTTTTAGAGCTTCCTCAACACCTAAAACAGTTGAGGCTTTAGTGTGTACTAGTGATTGGCTTAGAGGAAATGAATTTTGTTTCTACAAGGAGCCTACACTTGATGAATTCTATTTCTACAAGGAGCTTGAACGCTTAGAAAGAAGTAAGTAAACAATTTAATTTCCTCTTTAATTTTCTTAGTATTTGTTATCTATTAGACTATAATTCAATCTAAATGATTTATGGTTTATTGTTTTAGACACGGCTAATTTGGGAGGTGAGGAGAATACAACACAAGAAAATGAAATGCCACCTCCATCTCCTCGACCACCTCAAGTTGAAGTTCAACAACATCAAAATCAATCACTACCTCCATGACCATCCCATTTTAAGGGGAAGGGCTCAACCATCAACATCAAGGGGAATGGCTCAACCATCAACATCAAAAAGGAAGAGTACAAGTACCAACAAGAAGGGAGCAACCACAAGCATTAACAAGATCAAGGGGCCAAAGAGGCCAACAATATTTATAAACTTTAAGCTTTGATTTTTTGCTTTTCGTTTGTAACTTAATTATTTTGAAACTTTGGCTCATAACTAATTTTTTTGCTTTTGGGTTTATTACTTTATTTATTTTAAAACCTTGGCTTGTAACTAATTTTTTGTGCTCTTGGATTTGTTACTTAATTTATTTTTATTGCATGCATGTTTAGTAGAAATTGAATAGGCATATGCTATTGTGTACAGATTGGCAGATTCGTTATATGTCAAATTTTAGTCCAACAGATTGGCAGCCTGGCTATATTTTAAATTTTCAATATAAAAGGTTGAATTTTAGCCCAAAAGCATAATATGTCAAAATTTAGTCCAAAAGCCCAAAAACATTTCAGGATTCCCGATTTGTCCCAAAATCCCGAAACTAATTCGGGATTCCCAAAAATTTGGTTTGGGATCAGCATTAAAATTGGGATTCCCGAAAATTTCAGTTTGGAAATTGGAACAAGGGTTTCGGTTCGGTATCCCATACCGAACCACCCCTACTCGTACCACCCTCACAACTGCACCTGTATTCCCCACCAATTTGTAACGGATTAAATATTGCTAATTTGTTTCCAAATTAAATATTCACTTTAATATTAATTTGATTTACCTTATATAGACACTTTAAATATCTCTTTTAAATATTTTATTTCTTAACTTAATAGGAAAAATTAAAGCAATGAAATTTAAAATTAAAAAACTGCTCGACAAAGATACTTTCCGTCGCCCAGAGTTACCTTAAGTGACAAATGTTGTTCCGTCGCCCTAAGGCGCCTTAAGCGACGAATGTTTCATCGCCGAAAGCCCAAAGTGCAATTAGGATTTCGTTTGGGTTTAGGCTCGACGACCTACCTTAGGGTGCAAAGGTTTCATGTTTAGGATGAGAATGCCCAACCGTGAGAGGCAGAACTGCAGAAATTTCTTTCTTGTAGCTGCTCTTAATCTCTCTCCATCTTTGTTCCTATCTCTCTTTCCATCTCTCTCTCTCTCTCTCTCTCTTCTCTCTCTATCACTTCAAGTTTGTCCATCTCCATCTTGTACATTTATTATCCATCTCGATTTTGATCTTGATCTCCATCTCCTCTCCCTTTCTCTATCCCTTTCTATCCAGTAAGCAATTTGATTTTGTCATTTATATTTTTACATTTGAAATCAAACTAACAAAATTAATTTGTTTTTTATAGGGTTGTTGTATACGATTATTGTTGAGGTACGAATTGAAGGTAATTTTTTCATTAGTTTATTTTATTGTGATTTAATTTATGAGGTAGTTTGAAACAAGTAGTACATGTGTGTATTCAAATACTTTTATACATCATGTACAAAAATATTTTATGTTGTACGGAGTTAGTAGTACTTAACTTTGTATGCTTTTATTCAAGAAAAGTTTAGTTTCTTGGTTGAGAATTATTTGGATTACACTTATGGATACGAAAGCATGACTGTGATCTAATTAATTCTTGAATTGTCCCATTTTTGGACAATTTGGGAATGCATAGTTTTGCGGTTCACAAAGTAGGTCCCGGTCGTGAGAATTTTGGTAATATCTCTTTACATTCTTTGAGTGCAAGCTAAGCATTTTATATCTATGTCGTACACTTGGAGAATTGTAGGGAGTTGCTACCGAAATTTTTCCACATCGAAATCTAATTTGATGGAGTAGTAAATTATGTCACATAAATGTGCATTCCTGAATGGGACATGGCCCTTACCGGAGGCATAAGGTGACAAAATACATTTTAAGTTGTTGTAATCCTTGTATATTTATTGTGTTTGTAGAAAAAAAAATGGACAAATAGTGGATACATAATTCGAACAGAGTTGTTAATGAATATTTGAATGGGACAAATCAATTTATTGAATTCGCAGTTAGACACAACCAGGGTTCAACTCATATCAAATGTCTGCGTCAGAAGTGTAACAACTCAATAAGAAAGACATTCGAAAATGTTCGATTTCATTTGGTAAGAAATGGGATGATGCAGGCCTATACTAGATGGAATCATCATGGGGAACGATTAGACCATGCTTTGTTTTCATACGTGACACAAGAGGAAACTGTTGGATCTAATGTGGATGCTAAAGAATAAATCATGGATATTCTAAATGACACTTATCCATACGCCTCGACTAACGACTACTAGTAAGTGGGAGATGACATGCCTCCCATCATGGACAATGAAGCGTTCGAAAAGTATGAAAACCTATTGAAAAGTGCTAAGCAAGAATTATACCAGGGTTGTGGGGACTTTCCGGTGCTCAAGGCCATTGTGGAGTCAATGCGTGGAAAATCAAGTTTCGTATGTCAAAGCGGTGTTTTGATTACCTTTGGGAGGTTTTCAAAACAATGCTTCCAAAGGACAATTGTTATCCTAAAGTTCATAAAGTGCTATAAGGTGTTGAATGGTTTTGGACCAGGTTATGAAAAAAGTCATGCATGTGTAATAATTGTGTATTGTTGAGAACAAACCGTTGGACTAATGCCTGTCTTACTTAACAAAGACCTGTCGTCACCAGAAACTCAACGTGACGACACTCTATTGTAACCTTAAACTTGCGCGATGAGAGACTTTGTCCCTTGAACTTTAGTGCAAGAAATGTCTTTGTGACAATTCTTCGTCGTGCAAAGGATCTTGAGCGACAATATTTTTTGTTTTTTGTATCGCAATTGTTTGCTTCTCGACCTTTGTGCAACAACATATAGGCAACAAAGTTTTCGTCCTGTCAATTTTGACGCGACAAAATTTGTTTTACACAACGAATATGTTTTCCTCGTGAAGCTATTTTATGTAGTAGTAGTGTATGGGACATAAAATTATTTGGATCAAAGGTCATGTGATACCAATATCGATAATCCATCCATAATTCATATTGAAACTTGATGAAATGGACATTCCCCTTGGTATGTTGCACAAGAGATCTGTGGGGTTGAGCAGCAACACCGAAAACAGAAGGGCCTGTAGTAGAGATTTCATGGTGGAGATTGTCCATAGATTGGGAGTTAGGGTGAAACGATCCATAGGAGTACAACGCACAACAACAAGAAAACGCAAGGATCGATGTGGGAGAGATAGCAGTGGTGCGTGATTTAGAGACGCAGAGTACGCTTCAGTAACACAAGGCAAGCTGTAGCAACTCAAGGCAGGCAACAACAACGCAAGGCAGGCAGCAACAACGCAAGGGTATGTAGGTTTGGATTGCAATAGGCAGTGATCAGAGGAACCCCTAGGGTTTCCGCTCTAATACCATATGTGTTTCAGTACATTCATCCTCTATCTATCATTGCGCTTGCTGTGTATATTATTCATCATAATCCACAGATAGATCTTGCAAAGTCTTGAGAGTGACCCCAAATACCCTGGAGTTAGGAAAAAAGATTTGCGTCCCTAATTTTCTTTTTGTTGTCTATCACAGTTTGACATCAATTATTCACGTGGTGTTAAAATGGCAAATTAAAGAAAGATAGCTATATATATTGTTATTACGTACCAAATGTCCTTATTTAATTGCTTTGTAATCATAAAGCACCTGCATTCACCCCAATGCATATCTGTCAAGTAATTACAAATATATATCTGATACAATTATCTACCTCTGACGAAGGGATTAATTATCTATCTAAGACCAAGAGATAAAAGAAATAAAAAATTATATGTCAATGGCGGAAATTAAAGTATTATATATTTACCTATGGAGAAGATTGACATCATTATCTACATATAACATTTATACATAAACATAATTTTGTATCTATTGCAATGAAATAAAAGGAAGAAGAATTGAGTACCTACTAAATAGGTTGCAATGGGTAGAAATATAAGACGAAGACTTGAGTATGTTAATAGAAGATAAGCCATCCATCATTTGAACCAAATTAGAAAAGAGGTCAATACGAAGAAAATAACCTTCTACACATCTCTTGTCAAGGTAGATATCATAGTAGTAGGAGGAAAGAAAAAGAGAAGTATCCCAAATGCGTATGCATAAATCAAGTTAAGAAAAAAAAGAAAATAAAGATGACATATATAGGACCAATATGGAGATTGACCTTGCCACTTTGTTTGAATTACGTTTTTGTTTGATATTCAGTATGAAAATGACTATAAATCACATTAACAAAGATTAGGAGTTACATATGAGTTAACTCATTAACTCAAGGGCATAATGAGAAGTTAGCTGAGTGAAAAATAGGATCAATGTGTTTATAGTTTTTTTAAGAGAAACAATAGCTTTATTGATGAAGAAAATTCAACCAGAGTTTAGATCTTGGTAGAGTACATCTCTTATAACATCTGGGAATTCCTCAAGCCAAATTATAGAATCACCACTATATATAAACTTGAATTGGCAAGGCGATGAGCCACTCCATTACAGTTTTGCAGAATATACAAAATATTACACTCTTGTAACTCAGACGCCAACTCCTTAACATTAGAAGCAACAAAATTAAGTATTTAGTTACATTCATCAATATTTCTCAATAACTAAAGCCGATATCTCTTAGGTAATACTAGAAATACTAAATTTACAAACTAATAAGAAATAAGCGTGTTAATCAACACTTAATAATAATCAAATCATCAACATCTATATCAATTTGTTTACAAAATTTAGTTTACATATTTAATCTTCTTAGCATTATTCTTCTAATTAAGTTGGGCTAATAAAAATTGAACCTCGACATATATGAAATATTTAAACATTACTATAGTGTGTACCCATCATGACTCAATGATTGAGCCTTTTCAATCTTTGGCCAAGGTAACTTTTTTCAACATGAATAGATAGAGATGCCTTGTTCCATTTTCTATGTTAAAGTGGGACGGAAAGACAAAAATCTGATGAGTTCAACTTTACGTGCCTTTCAAACGACTTAAGTCGGTGTGATCAGATCATATGCCAGTTTACCAAAACAAACCAAATCCTCGAAATGGAAAGTGACCTCTCACTTCTAGTCACATTTGAATAAATAATTGTTCGAAGGGTTTGCCTTTCTTATGTGCAATGATGTTTGGCCTTGGTTCTTTTTGAAAACTCAAATATTGTACATTTATTTTTAAAAAGTTAAAGTCCCAAATTCCTCAACCTCCACTAGAAGCTTCTTTCTTGCTTTGGGTTGCTTTGGGTTTAGGGTCAACATGCTACTGTTGTTGAAATATATGTTTCGACGGTTCTGAGTTTGGACTGAAAAAATTGATTTTCGCATATTTTTTATACTCAAGCATATTCATTTTTTATTTTTAATCTTTGAATTAAACAAACAAAAATAATTTTACTACGTAAATAAATAGACGTGTACAGAAAAAATTTAGACCAATAACAGCTGACTGTGTCTTTTCATCAATTGACTCAACTTGAATGATGCACTTTGAGACCCTTGCTCCAGCCCCACTCATATATCTTTTTTGAACTTGTAATTCCATTCACACATGTTTTTAGGTTTCCTACATCAATAATTCCTGACAGTTGACAATGCTAAGAACATTGTGCATTGAATTCAAAGACAACATTATTCACCGGAACTTGCATTTTCTGGGGGGCATAGAACTAAGATTTCAAAGAGGATAATGACACTTACCGGTTCGTGCTATAGAATTGACCACCACCCGCACATGAATTCTCCTTTTATCCCTAATCACTTTTCTCTCTTTATTCTAGCCCCCTTTTTTTTTTAATTTTATTATTATTAAGGGAAGGTAGGAGAGAGTTCTAAACTATTACATTAATTTAGAAGATGGAGAAATTTCGAACTCATAACACATGCTACTATGATATTGGAACATCTGCCTATATTATAACCTTAGGGTCGAGGTAAATCACATGAGAATTAAGGTACAAAACCAATGAGAGGAATGCATAAAGAGAAAAGAATGTGAATTTACTACCTTCTTTTGTTAGTGCATAACTCTTGCGCAAATAAACTCTAAACTCAATAGTTACTTACAATTATAAAACAATTTATCTTTTTGCAAAATTATTATATATCACCACTTTAAAATAAGTCACCATGCACTCCTCTATGATAAAGGACACAGAAGGTAATAGGAAAGTTATGATTTCATTACTTGATAAAATAAAACTACATGTTGGTATATATACAAGTGACTAGTTCACTTGTAATAACAACTAATTACAACACATCTAACTAATTACAAACTAATATCAAAACTGTTACAACCAAATTATAACAAACTCAATTATCTTGAGTAGACTTATTTACAATACTACCATTATTAGAAGGACTTGAAAATGTGCAAGAAGATTTTTTTAGAATACCAATAAAAAGTCCTTTGTTTGAGAGCATTTCCAATGGAAAGAGATCCTTTCCGGATCTCTTCCTTCAAAGTTCGCGGAGCAAGTGATCCGGACCTTTGAAATTTGATTCAACGGCTTTTAAAATCCGGGCTCCTGAAAGTTATAATAATTTTTTACTGTTGGATCAATTTTAATAGCCCGGATCACTTGATCCGCTGGTTTTGAAGGAAGAGCTCCGAAGAGGATCTCCTTCCATTTCCAATGATGTCAATGACACCAAGTGTCACAAAGTAATTATCATAGAGAAGGGTTGCTTTATTGACACCCCACAAGTGTCACAAAGTAAATGTGTTGACCCTCAGGCTCCAGATACTAAGGTCCAGAGCGAAACTAATTCCCCACATATTTAATATACCTCACATTTACTTTTTATATTATAATTTATCTTGATATATCCCACGAACATTCCAATACTACCCTCACATCCCACACCCTCTACATACACTCCACAATCGCTAGTTAAACCCCACATCCAATTCATCCTCTTCATCATGGACAACTATTTAAATGTATATTATATACTGTATATTGTATGTGGGCGGTGAAGCCAACTTGCCGACGTATTGATGATATACGTGAGCCAAATAATGTTGCCTTTAGAAGTTTCCAAAAAAATATAATGTTGCCTTTAGACTAATCACCTCTAATTGAATATTTCCGGAAAATTCAGTTTTGAATGCAAGTCTTTGCGTTAGTGATCGCAAGGATTCATATTGGAAAAATGGTGAATGCAAGTCTTTGAGTAGGTGATTATAAGGATTCATATTGACGGAAAAGAATCCTCGCCGGATCCTCTTTGTAGTGATCTAGGTATCAATCAATCACGTCCGTTCATCGTATATCGTGCGGCCAGAAAATAGAATAATTATTTAGGCCCTTAAAGTGTTTAGATACAATTTTGATCTATAAATACACCCAAGAAAATCCAGCCTCACAAGAATCTAGCTCATTTACTTTCCTTATTATTCGATTCATTTTAATAGTGTTGATATACTTTCAGTAAATGGAACTCTCTAGGCCTACTCTTGGAATTATATATGAATGAATACAGTGGCTGATTGAAACGGTCGAGAATTCAGTAGCCCAAAACCTTCTTGCCACAACTATTTCAAAACGTAACCGGTCCATATTTTTTTGAACGAAAAGTACGATATTCATTAAGATGCGAAAACCGTACAAATTAAAGATAGAATGCATATATGGATCTCGATAAAAAATTTATCGGAGCTTTCAACATGGTCGAATGGAAAAAGAGCGTCCCGCACAACCAAACTAAAGTTAACTATCCTCAAACCAAATCAAATAATACATTTGAATTTGAAAAATCTTCAAATGGCGCATCCAAAATTAACCCCGGAGGTTCATCATACAATCTCTTGAGCACACCCCATTCCAGCACGTGCAAGTCTGTGAGCAACTTGATTTGCCTCCCTTTTAACATGGCATGGCTTCGCATGAGAAAAATCTTTGACGAAAGATCGGATATCATTAATTACAGGACCTAGAGGAGATGCATCTTCTCCTTGGCCATTCATGGCTGCGATGGTGATGACTGAATCTCCTTCGAAGATACAATTATTCCGGTTCAAACTAAGATTCCGGGCAAGAACAACAGCCATCATGGCTGCGATGATGTACTTGTTAATAACATTATATATAAAATCTCAAATATGTTTGTGTTGGAAATTTGATATTAAATTAATATTAAATTTCTAAACATGAATGGAAATTAAGTAAAGGGACTTAAGGATCATGAAGCACAAAATAACTCCCGTGTTAAAGAGTCTGTCTAAAAATAGAGCACCGTTGCAAGTTGATAAAGCCTTCAAACTATTTATGCACAAAATAAATCCTTCCTTGTCATCTCTGGGCCTCTCCATCGTCTTCCCACCACCCTCGCTCTTTCAAATAACTCCTCTTTCGGACCCAAGCGCTATTCTAAGACCATCTTCAACCCTTTTAAAATTTAAAATTTTTAATCCGGAAAATTTAAGTTTTAACCTAAAAATAATTTTTTTGCTCCAACTCTTCTGGGTTAAAATTTTAGTTTAAAGAATGAATTTAGCCTAATTTTTTTCTTAAAGCAACTTTTTTAAAAGAAAAAAAATTGGGTAGACTATCTTAATTTAATTTTATGAACATTTTAACCTAAAAATAATTAGATTCAGACAAATATTGAAAATTTACTAACCGACACCATGAAACTTGTGAAACACTATGAAAAAAATATGAAACACATAAAAGAATTTCTTTTTAATTACTTTAGTTGTTGAATTTAAATTTGGACCACTAGATATTTATTTTTTTTACCGTTGGATTTCATTAAATTAGATCTTAATCGTTGGATTCAATGAATTTATAAATATAAAACTAAAAAAATATACATATATAATGGACCAACCCCACTAATCCTGAGAGAATCCTAGGCTAAATTTGACCCAGAAATGAGTTTTGAGTTTTAACTTATATTTGCCCCAAGATTAGAGTAAGTTGGAGTAAGTTTATAACCTAAAATTTAAATTTTACTCCAAAGATTGGAGTAGGTCTAAGAGAACAACCTCCTTTGGTTGCTCTGGAGACTGGCAGCACATCATCACTCGCCCCTCTCTCAACCTTATTATGTTTTTTCTTGTTGGACGATGATTCCTAGAACTCGTCGAGTTTATGGCTAAATTCAATCATTTTGCAACGGTTATTAGCAGTAGTCGCAAGTACTCGTTCCCGCCAAAATTCATCTGGGATTATGGATTGACGAATGGTTAACGACCATTGACACCACAAAATCGGTTAAATGTGAGGGGTGTTATGGTTAAACGACGAAGCTCCTAGGTGAGATCCGGACAATCCTCTCTAGATCTTGGTATGCTTTCTTGCACGTTTGTTTTGTTTTTAGGGTTTGTGAGGAGGAAGAAGATTATCTCTGATTTCGAATTTGCAGCTTAACTAATTGGGCTCCGTTGGTAAGCTGCATATGTTTTTAGGGTTACGGTGCTTTAATTTATGTAGGGTACTCGATGATGCCCAATTTTTTTTTTTGCTCATAAAAATTCTCTTGCTATGCTCAAAATAGGTATATTTTTTTTGTTCATTTAATTACTAATAGCTATGATTTCTCAAATAAAAATTTGTGATCATTAGTCCCTTAACTTATCAAAACGTGCAGCTATAGTCCCTTTCATCAACTCTGTTAGAACTTCCGTTAAAATAAATCACATAATGAAAACATGGGAAACAAGCATATGATTATATGTTTTCATCTAAATATTCAACAAATTTCTTACAATTTATTAAAAAAATGCAAAATAAATATATCTAATTTATATCGAAGAGCGGGTGCCTAGATGGGTCTAGTCAGGCTAGGTCAACGCCTAGCCGCCCTTTCTTAATTTTTAAACGCCTGGGGATTAATCGAGAACGGTAGCTAATTACCCAGCACCTAAGCGGGAATTTTAGAACAGATTTCAGTGTAACAGAATTATACAAATTTCGAAATTTCTGATCAGATTCGAATTATTAAATACATTCTCATTCTTATCCCCTTTTTTTTTTTTTTTTTTTTTTTTTTTGGGATTTCGAATTTCGGTTTTGGATTTGAAACAGACAGAATATTTTAGAATATTTTGGCTCGAAACCAGTCCAAATCGATTAATCTTATCCAAGTTGCACCCCTACTTCTGTTACATCATTGCTCGAGATACAACAATGACCCTAAGTTATTGTCATGCAACATGCAAAGGGCTCTTATGAGTAAGGAATGGACCTAGCACATGTTTTGCTACTTTACAACACAATCACTTCTCTCTTTTCTAACAATAAGAACCTATTTTGCTCGAACGAAATATTTTTCATACAATGCTTTAGAAATAGCAAGAGCATCTCCTTTTGCCTTCACCCGGTAAAGTTCGGTACCTGCTTGCCAATTGTTTGAAAACGCTATCCATTCTCTTCTCCATTCCTCCAACTTGAAGTCCTCATTGTCTCTCAAGCTTTTCGACAAAAGACCAAAGTAGGTTGAAGCGCGAGGTAGATAGTAGCTTTTCAATAGCCCACTCCAGAACTTATTTGCTGATGACAAGAAGAATTTCAATGTTACAAAGAAAAATAAGCGACAATGCTTGAGTTACATTAAGTGAGGTCGAAGTTAGGATTACCATAATCATGAAGCCTGCTCTGGTTGGTTTTTGTGTTATCAAACCACATTGTCACCTGCGTCCTTGCATTCCACTCGTACTGAAAAAATAAAGTTTATAACATTTCGTAAGGTGAAATTTGGGCTGAACTCCTGATGTTTAGCAGGGTAATACAGTGCAGAAAACCCAGGAGAAAAGACAAGATGGCTCTTTTCCCTTGGATGCACAGAGAACATAAGCCTATAATGTATAAATTAAGATCAGGAAATGGAAAAATGTGTGGCTTAGCTAACCCCAATAATCGAACTAAGGTGTTGCGTCATGCTGATATGTCTAAACTAACTGTGCAATGTTATCCCCAAGAAAATTCTCAAAGCTAAAAGCAAATAGGCCAAAGAGGGAAATATTTGCTCTCACCTGCTGCATTTCCGTAGGATTAGCTGCCAGATTTTTTGCACTTTCAAGCCAGGTTCCAAGTAAAAAATTATCATCAGAAGCGAGCAGTTCATCAATATCCATTATGAGTTGAACAAACTTTTGACTATGGTGACTATAAGCTTTTACATCCCTCCTCCGATAAGCTGTCACTGCATCCAGATATACTTGATTCGCTAGCTTTGAAAGTACTTGCCGTGTCAAATCAACCAAGTCATATCTGTCACGGTGCCAAGAATAATTAGGAATGATCAAATGTTTTATTTCCCTTTTCCTACAATCGGCTTACTGGAAGTAACTGGATGTTTGAAGATAACCGTAAAATCCTATCGTGATCCATTTTTGTGTCTAAGGCGTTTTATTCAGCTGAGTTCCTTTGTCAAGAAACTAGCAGATAAAGAACTTGTATTTAACAACCTCTGGAAGGAAAGTGAACTTAAAGAGTGGTTACTATGCATGCTATGACACCAAGGAAAACAAAATCTAGACAAATACTCTGCAGGGAGCAAGTGATTCATTCAGGAGAATTATATTTATCATGTGAATACAGGTCGGATCATATATCTCAGATTTCATAACACAAGAAAGCGGTTTTTCCTTTACCTATATGTCAGGCTTCCAGAGAATTCATTTCCAGTGTCAAGGAATAGTCGTAAAGCATTGACCACCTCTTGAGTAGAATACCACAAATGTGCCTGAGGCAAATTAGAGCTGGTTTTTTGGAGCAAAACTCTTCTCTTTTTATCGAGCAGGATGGATGATTGCATCTGGTTTTGTTTTGAAATGTTTGATATGTGATTTGGTGATGGATCCCAGTCAGGGAGTTTGACTATGAAATCTGTGTTATGGTCCTGCGACAAGTTAAATATCCATATCATTCGTGGTACGGTGAAAAGACACAAATCATTAACTACAGGAATCAAATTTTATTTACATCCACCTATCACGCCTAAGTTACTAACATAAGTAATGCATTGTAGTTAAAATTTATCGATTATGGAAACATCACATCTTGCCTCGTCAAAAACTATTCAAATGAAATACATGAAACATAATCAAAGCCATAGATGAATCAAAAAGTGTCCATCCGATAACAATACCACTAACTGATAAAGCATGGTTATGCTTTTTCCCCTTTTTCAGTCTGGATAATGTCATAGATGCATCAAATGACTTGAGATAACCATTCGCATAAGGAAGCACAGTGATGTATGATGCCCTTCATAGTTTGATGATCATTCCAAAATTATGTTTTTGAAGAAATAAAAAGTCATACGCATTGGATCAATGGAGTTTATTGAGATACGTACAGCAATCCCATCTGTACAGTTGTAAATTGTCTGGTGAAGGATGTCCCAAGCTGCCTCAACTTGAGGAACTGCATTACCATAGCGTCTCCGGGAATAGATCTTTAGCCAATCCTGCAAAGAGCGCATGCGTACATAAATTATTGTCAGCAACCAACAATCAACACAAAATCTGTTTCTGTACTCATCTTAATTACTTCAAGTGAGTTAAGTCTATCATCTTTAACAGCTATTTGTAGAATGAAAAAAAAAAAAAAAGACCCTGTTCTTTGAGAAGCAACTGCATTCACATCTTCCAAACATCTACGTTTAGAGCTTCCATTTTGTGATGCTTGACAATCGTATGTGTTAATGGTGTAATCATATCAACAACCATTGAAGATAATGAAACTTTGACATATCTGTATCATGATCCAAAACCAAATTAAAGTTGTTTCATTCCTTATAAGTAAATAATGCGAGGTTTCCCAAAAGAGCTTGAAGTGTTTTAAATGATCAGAGCATCCCTTCACTCAATCACACATAATAGTAAAGTTTTGGAAGATCAGAGCATCTCTTGGATCAATACATAATAGAAATTATCTAGACCACAACATATGGCAAAAACTTAAATAAAAAGACTGAAACATCACTTGCTTAACTATTGTTGACCAATAAAATCATTTACTGTTGAAAGTAAATTATAAAATCTCCACACAGCCATGCATTGGGCTTATACTGTACCGTAAGTACCATAGTGAAGCAAGACTTATCGTACTAAATCTCTTTTGTTTAAAGCCTAAAGTTTGGTACTTTCCCATGTGCGGAACTGCATCAACTTTGTTACACTTACATTGATGTTCAGAATATTTGAGAATAAATCCTTAACACTTGTTAGATGTCCACACGGTAACTACTCATGCTCACCTATGTCCACGACTCCACGTCATAGTTGCAAATAACCAATGTATAAACTATTTATTCTTATTAGAATACAGAAACAAATATTTACACACTTAAAAAGGAACTAACAGCATCCCTAACTATTCCAATTATTGCAAAACATTTAAAAATTCATAAATACCTGAACTTGAACCTTTTCACTGCGAAATGCCATTTCAGACGTCAATTCATAAACAACTGGATTGTGCTCAATACCTTCCATGCACATGCCAACTCCAACCTATCATAATAACGAAAAGTTACTTTAAGTGTGCCTAAAAAAAGTAATTTTTTATTACATAAAATTATCAAATATACTTCTATTTCCCAGTGTTATTTTATAAATAACTAAATAAATATTGGTCACAGAATATCGTTTTGTAGTGTGATGGCAAGATATTGGCACTTTTGTTTGAACATGAGAAAGTATAGACTAACATAAAAACATAAGTCTTTTACAGTAATAAGACATGCATGCAAGGTATCTGGCATACCATAGTAGAATTTTCACTAGTTCGGGCGTCAACTGGACCTGAAGAAATTGCATCCAATATGCCATACATTTCAATGTTTCCACCAAAATTGTGCAAGAGACACCTGACGTAGATAAACAGTTGGCCAAGTAAAAAAAACATTTTGATCACAGGTGTTGAAACTTAATGTAAATACTAACAAATCAATAGAGGCGTATCTTGAAGATTAAGCTTCTCACTCAAGAAGTCAAGATTAACTAAAAGTTAACAAATTCAAGAGCTAATTACCAAATATAAGGAGTGCCATAAAATTGAGATGATGTTTTCCATATTGGTTTGACATCCGCAAATAGATCAAGAACTATCATTTTTCCAAACGGAACAGAATGTAGAAGAGCCTGCACATATATTTAAGTTGTTAAAGAATAAGACTAACAAATGATAAGTTTAAAGTGAAAACATGACTTTTCAAGCCACTGAATATTGCACAATGGCGTTCTAGGATTCATATAGCCGACCCCACTTAGTGGGCTAAGGCTTTGTTGTTGTTGTTGTATGATTACAGAACCCTGACGGTGAAGGATGGAGCTTGTTCCTCTATTATCTTCCACCAAAAGCCCTACTTCAATGGCACTGCCATATACTTTTCATGCACATGGCTGGATCTGATGTCTTTCTGTTCAACTGCCTCCAGGTGTTCTGGATGCAATTAGTTCTGATTTTTTCACCTTATTACAGCGTTTACCAAAATGCTTAAGTTTTCCATTCTATGGTTATTAGTTGCTAATCAACTTATTCCAAAAGCTGTACCAGGATTCCGGGAATCACAACTAATTTATGAAGAAATCCCTTTCACATTCACACACACACACATCAAATATTAAATTTTTTAGCCCTGCATATTTCATATGAGCAAGGCTACCTTCTGCTCCAATAAACAACAGGAATTATTCAATGTTTATAGCACGCTAAGATTTGTATCATTATCTACAAACTAAATGCGTACTTTCATTTGAGGTGGTTTCCAAAAAGCAGAGTCCGAGTAGAAGAGCCAACCCTGCAAAATGATAAAACTTTCAGTCAGGAGTAATTATATGAATAACTGAGTCAAATTGCTCATATACAAGCAACTCAATTCCCACATTTATCGAACTTAGCATTGTCAAGGTCCATAACAAATAAATTGGTCGCATGTGATACCCTAAAAACCAATAGAAACACCCTTGTGTATTTCCAACTGATCATGATATGAGCCAGATGATACTTTGGTTTATTTATTAAGACACATAGTGTACTGCCATGCAGGGTTAAAAACTTAAAAAGTAAAATCATACCATAAATATATATACATATTAACAATTGGAGATAACACCGATATGCTGCTTGCTTTTGAACTATAGCTGTGGTTAATGATTTGTATTATGTCTCAATGCAAATTTTCGAGGGTTGGTAACTATTGATGCAAAGTATTTCCTTAATTATAGATTAGTAGATAAAAATGAATTCATAGAAAGGGTGTCATATGGCTGACCCCATTCCCCCCCTAAAAGCATTTTGAGTAGCGATTAATTGTGTTCATTATACAATGTATAGCAAATTGACAGGGAAACTGATCGACATGATGAGTACCACTCATTGCAAACTTCGTAAATCACTGAAATCCTTAAGGTCCTTCCATTTAAGATTCAGTATATTTAAGTCATGAGTGTTGAGGGCAGAAACTATTAAATACTTGAATATATCATAAAAATTAAATTGAAATAGATTGAGAGGGGAAGGAGTGGTTTGAAGAACTTAGGAGCATACTTGCATTAACCAAACAGCATCCTTATCACCTTTAGACATTGCTTTATACACAGCAGCTCCAAGTGATGAGATATATGCTGTATCATTTGTAGGTGGAGTATTTTCATTGAAGGTATCACTGCATTAAATACAGCATTATTTACATAAATAAACTTAGTAGGCAAAATTAAGAAATCTATAACATGCAAGGAATATCTTGCAGTTGTCGGGAAAGATGTAAGAGAAGAGTTCTGTTTCAACTAGTTAATAAAGTTCAAAGACGACAGAAACGGCCTGCCTAAGACAGGTCTGAATGGTTGACCGTAGATGCATAACCCTTAACCACCAAGGGGTGCCCAAAGGGGAATTACTAAGAATATAAAAGTAGTTGCAACAGAAAAATATAAAAGTAGTTTGAGTTGGAAAAGAACATGATTTAATAACGTACTATACCATGAAAGAATAAGTGTGAGAAGTTACCAGTTATAGATGTCAGTCACATCCCCATATTCTGTACAAAATGTAAGCCATGAAAATTAGTCAAACAACCAGAAAATATGACAAGAAACTGGAGACATCATGGTTAGGTTCTTGTCAGTTAAATCATCCATGGTCACTATCTATGCACAAATGGACGATTGTAGCAAGTTGAAGTAATAACTAAGAGACATGAAGCAAACCTTCAACTTGTCGCCTAACAAAAGCCATCCCAAGTTCAACAAATAAAGGATCAGAAGGATCAAGAAGATATGTACAGCACCAACGAGGATCACCATCAACAGTGTTCCTAATCATAACAACAAATATGGAAAATCTCAGAAAAAAATATAGCACATCTATTTCCAACATATTGTACATCCAGAAAGGGACACTTTTCCAACTGCAAACATGGAAGTCAAAATGAGGGTGGTAAATCTAATGCGGTTACTTTACATTTTTTGTTCAAAAGTGATTTAATGTAATTCAGCCGTAGAAATTCAGTGACCGTCTAGGTCACATAAAGCTACGTCACATGGGAGCTATATATAGTGACAAACTTATGGTAAAATAAAAGATCACATACCACTCTCCAAGTCTGGTTATATTTGCTGAAGGATACACCTTCTTCAAAGTCGCTGGAACATTTCCAGAGAATGATGGCAGCACTGAAGCAAAGAAGAGATCACACATGAGTAGCCACATCATCCAAGTGACATTGTACTATGTCACTATATAACCCCTTGAAACATAATACATGTTTAGAAGATATGTGTAAAAAAGAGTATCACTAGTATTGGTGGAGCATCATTTGACAAAAAATTATCTCGGTAATTTTCTAATTTTGCAGTAAAAAAAACTGGCAATCACCTGGAGTCATGCCTAGCTCTAACATCCTAGATAATATCTGTTTCTGCAAAACCAACTGCTGATCTAACCAATTCTGTGATAAAGGCCCACCCCACCTGTTACAAGACTACTGTCAGTTTCTTTACAGCAAAAGCACGTGATCAAGTGCACAAAAAACATCAAGTATAGCCTCTTCAGTTGACTTATTGTGTTTTAGAAGACCTGTGCACAGGGTAATAAAATCTTGTATCACCTCCACTTACGCATGTAAGTTTCCCATGCGAGCCCATGCAAGGAAGGCAGGTCCACCAAAGAAATCATTCAAATCTTCCTTACTAATATTGAAATCCTACAATAAGAATATTCTAGTCAAGTCTGATGAGAAGAATGATGCAGGCACCAATACTATGCTTACGTACTTAGCAAATGTGCATTGCCTAGACTTTAGATAAGGCAAAAACGTTAACAGAATATAAATCTAAGTCTGAAATATCATAATTATTCATTTTCCATTATGTAGCGTATCAGTCACGCTGACTTCTAGAATGAAACAAGATTTTCTTGTAGTGTCCTTTTTGTTTTCTCTATATTAGAATTTAGAACTGGAATGACAAATAGAAAATTGACCTGACTGTAAGCTCCAATGACAAAATAAAATCATCTCTGGTAAGAAACTAAGTTGCAGCAGCAGAAGTGTCAGCCAGATGGGAAATAAAATAATAATATCCAAGGGCAAAGTTTAGAAACTTAGAAACAGGAACGTTTATTTGTATTGGGAGTTCGCTTCAGTTTTAAAATTAAAATAATTAAATGCAGTGAAATATTCGAAGCAGAGTTTTGATTTTTGAAAGATGAACCAAGGATGAAAAATGGAGTTCATCACCCTCAAATAGCTTTCAAACATTGTGTGCTCCAGTTTGAACCAAATGGTGTGGGATTTGTTTTCGCCTTCTGGTTATTTGACGGGCAATGATTTAAAAAAAATCAAAAAAATAAGAAAGAAGAAGGGAGGGAAAATGGTTAGTTAGAGAATGTGTGAGACTGCTTGGAGGACAATTGATGAGAAAGAGACAAGGAGTCCCCTCAAAAGGCCTCAGCTACAAAAAGCCGAATCAATATCTGCCTCATAACTAAGCCATATATGAAATCCAAACCTATTCATATGGCTACTCAAAAGGCATTCAATAAACATAAAATTACAAAAGAATATCATCGACAGGAAGAGACCAGAGACTATTCAGTTGTAAAATTGTAAAATTGTATTCTAACTGTGATACACATGAGCACAGACCAAACAAGCATATATGCAATACATCGTAAAGTTTATCAGAAAATAGAAAATTGTATTTCTCTCATGTTGAACATTCAAGGTTTTATGTTCTCCTTTTAATGCATGGCAGCCTTGTGCTAATTAAGAAACTCCAGTTCCTATAAGCAAGCTATGCATACATGTTAAAAGCAGCAACATATACAAGACATATACTGTAGAAGCTTAGAATTTGATGAACACCTTCATATGTGTAAGAGCTTTTATAATTTACCATGAAGACTTTCTGCCAAATTGATTCTTGCCCTGTGAATGCTAAAGGCAGGTTAATCCCCTGAAGAGCCATCCAGTCTATTTCTTTCTGCCATCTCTCCCAATCCCACCAAACAAATGAATCTGCAAAAATGTGTCATATCACATACAGTTTATCAATTTTCCATTGCCACGATAAACATATCAACTAATGTAAAAGTATTACATTACAAGTTTTTTTTTAATGCAAATTAAGTATACTTTCTTCATTTCTTAATTTACTTTTCATCCTCTTATTTCTCTTATGGTTGTACTGTCAAACACATTGAGTTTGATTCATAAAACCCTCTCTGTGAAAACACAGGCACAGTTGTTTACGTCTCACCCCACTAGACTTCACATTAGCAGACCCTCATGCACTCAGCTGCCTTTTTTACTCTCAGTGAGACAAAGTACAACAATGTATAGACAACCTGATTGAAGCAAAAGCAGATACAAAGAGTCAATACTTACAGCTGGATGTAACAACATTTTGATAATAGTTCCACGGGACTGGTCGTTGTATCCTTAACCCTTCATCTCTTACACGAGGCAGTGATCCTGGACTTGGGATGGAAGCTAGCTGAGCACCACCAGTCTTGTCCCAGGAAACATGAGCCCCACACCAGTACTTCAAATACCAGTGGAGGCCAGATGCAATTTCAACTGCTGTGGTGCCTTTAACCCTGAAAGAGGACCGTGATAATCATAAAATTACAACTGCAGATGTTCCTTCTTAATTTCTTACAATCATTGAGTTTTAAGCTATCTAGCTCTTCAGGTCAATTTATCCTTGCATACTTGTGAGATAAACAATATATCCATATTGCCAAAGCAAGCAATTGAGAATATCACAGGTGCGAATAAAAAAATGAAAACATCTAGTCACAAAACGTTAATCCCATTAGTAACTGGTTTTGGTATATCACACCTTCTTCATTGGGACTAACTCTTGATGAAAATTTATTTAATAAGCTACTTAAAACACATATCCCAAACAAATTTCAAGCAGTGCTGAATCAATACTTAATAAGTTTCCATAATGTAGCCAATCATTCCCTGTCCTCAAATTTCTATGATTTAGAATGTTAAATTCTTTTAAGATCAGAAGTTTCGTTCTTACAAATTCTGCAACAATACTAAAGGCTTTAGTTATATTTTATGGGCTGAAACTTTGCATGCAAGCACATAAATATATGCCAGAACTTTTGTTTCAAAACTGGAAAAGAAGAAAAAAGTAACTATATTTGGCAAGACATAGTTCAACATACTGTATCTCAGGACCATGTCGGCTTGACAGGTTGTAATTGTTTAGCATAAAGCAACTGTGTCCACCACAAGCATCCTGATATCGAATTTGAAGCAGTTAGCATGATGAATTACAATGAAATCAATGTTTGACTAAAGCCAGAGATAGTTTCAGGGAATGCCAAAGCAAAAGCAAAAAATGTTTGTGGCCGATCACGTATCAGTCACTTCAATCATGAATGGTATAGTTTAAAGTTTCATACTTGCCTATGTTTTCTCAACAAGCAAACATATCATACAACCATATAGTGATATAGATCTCAGAAACTGAATAATGCAAACACTGATACACATATTTATTCCTTTGAGATTATGTTGGATCCTACTTCCTGTTTTTCTTTTCCTCCCTTTTCTCAGTAACCAAGCAGAGTATCACAAGGAAGTTAAGTTTAAAACATGAAACTGGACAAGCAAACAGAACATAAAGATTTAAAAGAAATGATAACGGTCGAAAAGAGGCAATAATTAAGCAGAAAACAAACTACAACCCAAACTCAACCAAAAAACCTAAATTGAAATGCCCAATTGAAGTGTTAAAAGTGCTTTATGAACTAACTACGTTGAGCGGAAATACTTAAAGGTGCTTCTGTTAGTAGAAGCATTTTCTGGAGAAGCAGTTGTTATGTGCAAAACCAAACTCCATAAATAACTTGCAGTGAGTTGAACAAAAAAAAAAAAAAATGTAACTTCCAGGGCATTTCCACGAAGCACTTGTATTTATAATAAAATTTTCTACATGTTTATAACAAAAGCGCTTTCATGAGCAGAAGTGCTTCCAACAAAAAGCAGTCAAAAAAAAATAACACAAATAGTCAAACCCAGAATCCAAATGTGAGAATTTTGAGCAAAAAAAGGAAAAAGAATAGTACTTGGGAGACAATCTTGAAGTCGAAACTGTGAACATGGGTTGGAAGCAATCTTTCGAGAACAGCTTTAGCTGCAGCTTCTTGAACCGAAGCCGAGGACCGTTTGGAGTCCAGACGGCGGAGCAACGCCGTAACTGCTTCAGCTTTTGCTGATACAGCTAGGATTGGTACAATAAAAACAGCAATCAAAATCAGCAGCTGGATTTTGAAATTCGACATGGTTTCGGATGATATGATAGAGTGGGTATCACCGGCTCAATTTTTGAAATTTGTTTTAAGAAGAATCATCGCTGATTGCAAAGCCTTTTGTTGGCAGGTTACTGGTAGTACTTTTTTATATTTATTTTTTTTATATTTTTTATTTCTTTACAAACTATATTTGTCAACACAAGTGGAGGAATAGTTAAGTCTCTAGTTGAAATTCAAATTTGACGGGAAATGCGTATTTACAAAATTAAAAAAGAATATCATTACATCGTAATACTAAGTGATAGATTACAAACTCATTACCAACCTAACGTAATTACAAAAGAGTAGCCCCAAATACAATAAGCAGACAACCAAAATATGGACCACCAAAGCAAACCCAAAATAAAGTTTTGAGCCCAAAACAAAAACAAAGGCCAACAACTTGAGAACTAGCTTCCTACCACCACCGCGGTCGGAACGCCGCTTTCGACCCGTCAGAACCAATGCTCCCAGCAAATATCCGAATTCAAGTCATACAGAGCCCAAAAAATGAAAGTGGAAAGACTTCAAACTCCTCCAACAAATACGACATCGTTCGCTACCGCACAATGAAAGAAGCAAGTTAAGAAGAAGCTCACTAATAACAGGGCCATCAAGAGCATATCAAGAGAAGGAGGTGGCATGCCGGATCGCTACGCACCTTTCAAGAGAATCCCAAAGAATCGCGAAATTTTGCGCTATAGCCGCGAGAAATCGCTGTGAAGGTAAGCGGGTAATAGAAGGTACAAAATTACTGTTTTTGGTCAACTCCCTTAGCAATTCGGTCTAAACGCACCATGTGACACGCAAATCACCTTAGGAGTATATTAATACTAGGCAAAACACTAACAATTTAACTTCGTCAGATTTGGAGGAGATGTATTTGCAGGCTCTTATTACTTCTCCAAATCTGATTTTTTTTTTTTTTTCCTTCATACTTTGGTTTTTATATTTTATTTTAATAAACGATATTTATCTACATTAAGGAGGTGGAGGAGTAGGTTAAACCTTATAATAGGCTTGCAATAATGTGGTTCAAATTCGTCTTTGACGAGAATTGAACCTAAAACCTCTTATTTACAAATAAAAAGGAATATCACTAAACCATATAACTAATTGACTATTTTGGTGATATTTTGACCAAAAGCAAAAAGTACCACAAGAAAGACAATCTACTTAAATTATATTTTGTAACTACATAATGTGGCAGACGATGGCTGAATTTCTTTTTAAATCATTAAATTATATTTCAATGTAGTGTTCGAAGTTCCCTTATATGAAGCTCATATGCTTGTCATTGTAAAATAAATGTACGGTGCGACTGTGTCGAAAGTAACTCGATACGATACATGGGACAACATGTCAACGATTTTTTTCTAAATTATTATTTATTATAAGAGGAGGGGAAAGAAATCGAAACTATTACAATAATTTAAAAAATTGAGAGTTTCAAACCCAGAACTCATAGGTAGAAACCTAACATCCTATCCACTAAAATATTGATCACATACAACATGAACAACGATATTGTTATTGAATATCAATGCTATATTATTGACGTATTTGTTAAGAATTCTAAATCCAAGCCCTTAACCCTAAGCTCTAAGGTCCTCTTAAGAACAATCTAAGATCCTACACCCATAACGATCAACCTCATACTTTTACGGACATTTTAAAATTCTAAACTCAAAATGACCAACCTCATACTTTGACGGACCTTATAAAACTTTACCCTCTTAAATCTAATAGACCTTCTAAAATCCTAAAAAGAAGAATAATCTTCAGAAGAAGATAATAGTTTTAAAATCACTTTTCAGACACTTGTAAAAGGGAACCGGATCCCATCCGGATTCAAATAAACTGAGCCTAAGGATCAAAGGATCCAGACCATTGAAATTTGATCAAACGGTTATAATTAATATAACTTTTAAAGGGTCCCCTGTTTGTAGCCGTTGGATCAAATTTCAACGGCCCGGATTCTTTGCTTAGGAGGCTCAGTTTATTTGGGTCCGGAGGGGATCTAGTTCCTTGTGAAAGGACCTAAGTTCATGCACCTCATTTACTTCTCACTCACCTCATAAGTATTTTTATGAATATTTACACTAATAACTTGAAAGTAAATGACAAAAATAAAATAGGTAAATTAATATTTTTTATTAAAAAACCAAAATAATTAGCAGCGGACAAATTCAAGAACCAGTTCAATCTCAAAAATTAAAATAAAGAGTTATTTAACTTAGTAAGCTTTTTATTGGATGATGGACCACATAAAGTGATCATTTCCGGATTCCTTCCACCAAATTTACCAATCCGAACTCTTGAAATTTGATTAAACGACTACAAATATGAGGCTCTTTTAAAAATTATATTAACTTTGGTCGTTGGACTAAATTTCCAATATTCGGATTGGTAGATTGTGTGAATCCCTTTCCGACGGACCACTACCCCGTATATATACCAACGTATGGATCTAGTAGCTTGACTCAAAAGGCAAAGCAAAAGGTTGTTGAAGAAACAAAAGGTAAAGCAAAAGATCAAAAGACCCTCCCGCTTCAACGAAGAAAAAAAGGAAGAGGAAGTTAAAAGTGCTTTATGAACAACCAAAACTGGACAAGCAAACAGAACATAAAGATTTGAAAGAAATGATACGGGTCGAAAAGAGGCAATAATTAAGCAGAAAACAAGCTCCAACCCAAACCTAACCAAAAAAATTAAATTGGGCATTGAAGTGTTAAAAGTGCTTTATGAACAACCAAAAGTGCTTATAACTACATTAAGCGGAAATACTTAAAGGCTCTTCTGTTAGTAAAAGCACCTTCTGGAGAAGCAGTTGTTAATGTTATGTGCAAACCAAACTTCATCAAGAACTTCCAGTGAGTAGGCTAAACCTCATAATAGGCTAGCTATAATGTGGTTCAAATTCGCCTTTGGTAAGAATCAAACTTAAAACCTCTCATTTACAAATAAAGAGGAATACCACTAAACCGTATAACTAAGTGGCTATTTCGGTGTTATTTTGACCAAAAGAAAAGGGTAATATGAGAAAGGCCATATACTAATACAATAATTTAGAAGAAAGGGAGTTTTGAACCCGGGACTCATGGGTAGAAACCTAACATCCTATCCACTAAAATATTGATTGCATACAACATGAACAGCAATATTGGTATTGAGTATCAATGCTATATTATTGACATATTTGTTAAGAATTCTAAAACCCAAGCCCTTAACCCTAAGCTCTAAGGTCCCCTAAAGAACAATCTAAGGCCATCTCCAACCGAAGGAGGACCAAATGGCTTGTTTTAGGCCTATAGCCCTCCAAGAAATTAATATTTTAATGAACCATGCCAGGCCATATTTCTTAGGCCATCTCTAACCGAAGGGTCCAGAGGGTCGAAAATAGCCCGAAAACAGTCTCCAACCAAGGGTAGGCCAAAGGGCTCGTCGGCCCCATTGGACAAAAAAGGGCCAAAGGGCCAATCGGCTGGCCCAACCCAGCTAGTCCCGGGCAGGGCCACATGCTGACGTCATATTAAAAAAAAATATTACAGTTTTTTTTTTTGTTTTTTGTTTTTTGGGCCAAAATTTTCTAAAACATATTTAATTATGGGTTTAGATTTTTTGGGCCATGAAGGTGATTTGGTCAAAGTTGGGATGTTCATATTATAAGCGTGTTTCCTTTCTCATTCATCTCCCAAGGCCGATGTGGGATAATCATAATGGGTGTAGTTGTAGTTGTAGTTCCTTTCATAAGCATGTTCCCTGCACAATTTATTTTAAATATTTAATTATATTACATTTAATTTGTTGTAGTTGTAGTTTTTAAATTTAAATAATAAATTATGTTCGGCCCTATGACCCTTTGGCCCTCGGTTGGAGATGATTTTTTGTGACAGGGCTAAAACGAGCCATATAGCCCTCGGTTGGAGATGGTAAGGTCATCTCCAACCGAAGGGTCTAGAGCAAAAATAGTCTGAGAACCATCTCCAACGAGGGCTAGGCCAGAGGGCTCGTAGGCCCCACGAAATCTGAAAGGGCCAAAGGGCTGACCCAATCCAGCCAGCCCGGGGTTGGCTAGAGGGCTGAGTATTCCTATTCGATATAACCAACAAGAATACTTAAACAAATTTTCGAATGCAACAGCTAGCTGACGCCAGTTACCATTGGATTCTTTTTTTTTTTTTTTTTTTTTTCTTTTAATTCTTAAAAATTCTAATTTTTTTTCCTATAAATATCTAAACCATTCATTAAATTTAAGTTCTATTTTTTGTTTTGTTTTTTGGGCTAGTTATTGTTGTAGTTTTTAAATATAAGCTGTAGTTTTTAAATATAAGTTGTAGTTTTTAAATTTAAGTTGTTGTAGTTTTTAAATTTAAATAATAAATTATGTTTGGCTCTCCGTTGGAGATGATTTTTTGTGACAGAGCTAAAACAATCCATATGGCCCTTTGGGGTTGGAGACGAAGACAAATATGGTCATGTACTGTTCATTAAAATATTAATATCTTGGAGGGTCAGAAGGCTAAAACAAGCCATCTGCCCAGCCTTCGGTTGGAGATGGCTTAAGAAATATGGCTTTGCACTGTTTATTAAAATATTAATTTATTGGAAGGCCAGGGAGCTAAAATGAGCCCTCTGGCCAGCCTTCGATTAGAGATGGCCTAAGATCCTACACCCATAACAATCAACCTCATACTTTTACGAACATTTTAAAACTCTAAACTCAAAATGATCAACCTCATACTTTGATGGACTTTATAAAACTTTATCCTCTTAAAACTAATGCACCTTCTAAAATCCTAAAAAAAAAAAAAAGAATAATCTTCAAAAGAAGATAATAATATTAAAATCACTTTCAGACACTTGTGAAAGGCCTAAGGCCATCTCCAACTGAAGGAGGGTCAGAGGGCTCGTTTTAGCCCTTTGTCCCTCCAAGAAATTAATATTTTAATGAACAGTGTAGAACCATATTTCTTACTATCTCCAACCGAGGGGTCAGAGGGCCATAGGCCAAATGTTGCAATGTGACAAAAAAAACCATATCCAACTAAGGGCCAAAGGGCTATAGTATGGAATGTGAAGAATTGATATAAAATGAGGTAAAATAGTATGAAATGATGAAAAATATGTGAGAAATGGTGTAGGAAAAAAATTAGAAATTAAAAAAAAAAAAAAATCCTAAACCCTAAATCCTAAAGTGGGCTGGGCAAATGGAAAAAAAAAAAAAAAAAAAAAAAAAAAAAAAAAAAGGCTGGCTGGAGATGGCCAGCCCACTGGCTTGATTGGCTGGTTTAGGCCTGGTGAGGCCCACAAGCCCTTTGGCCTAGCCCTCAGTTGGAGACGGTTTTAAAGCTATTTTCAGTCTTCTGACCCTCTAGACCCTTCGGTTGGAGATGGCCTAAGTTCATGCATTTTATATAAGGAAAACTAATGAAAAAATCTTAAAAACTTTGAGTTTTAACGATAAGGACAAAATAAAGGGTAAAGTGAATAGTACCAGGATTGACTTTTTGGTGTAAAAATATGGTTTTTCATTAAAGTGAACAATACTATGAACTTTTCGTTAAAGTTTCCTTTTATATACTTCCCACTCACCTCATAAGTATTTTTATTAATATTTACACTAATAACTTGCAAGTAAATGACAAAAACAAAATAGGCAAATGAATATTTGTTACTAAAAGATCAAAAAGATTAATAACGGACAAACTCAAGAACTCGTTCTAAACATTTTAAATCTCAAAAAATAAAATAAAGAGTTATTTAACTTGGTAAGCTTTTTATTGGATGATGGACCACTAGCCCATATATACAAACGTATGGATCCAATAGCTTGACTCAAAAGGCAAGGCAAAAGACTGTTGAAGAAACAAAAGCTAAAAGCAAAAGATCAAAAGACCCTCCCGCGTCAACGAAGTAAAAAGGAAAGGGAAGTTTCCAGACACGACACCCCGATACACGTGGCAACTCTTTTTGGATTAAAATCTTAATTTTCTTTTAATATGGAATATATTTTTCTCACACCCGCTAAACACGTTATGAGTCCAATTTTAAAATTTATATAACAGATAAACAAAAAATTTATAACTTAAATTCACCAAATAATAATAAATGAAATAATATAGAGTAATGCTATGCATACTATGTTTTTATTCCACATTTCTATACCATCTTAGGTGACATTGATGTGGACATCCACATCATTTGAAAAATTTGCAAAACCCAAGAAAAGGAAGAAGAAAGACTCTTCGTATACCACAATCATCATTTAATTAACTAGTTTTTTTTAATTATTAGTTTATTAAATAATGAACTAAATTTAAAAATCTGACTAATTTAAATGATGTGACTGTCTATATTAAATGTCACCTAAGGTGGTATAGAAATGTGATATAAAAATATGGTATGAATATTATTACTGAACAATATATATTACACTACTTGAGAAAGAGGCGAATCATAATATACCCTTTCTAGTGATTTTTTTTTCATTTGTAAGTAAGAAGTTTTAGAATTCAATTCTTGTCAAATGCAAATTTAAACCACATTATTGTTAATCCATTGTGAGATTAATTTTACTCTTTTTTCGTAATGTAGATAATATCTTTTGTTAAAAAAAAAAACCCTTTAATTTAGTAACGAAATCTGAAAAGTAATTTGATATGCATATTGAAAAGTAAATTGGTAGCCAAATCTGAAAAATTCCATTAAATAATAAAAACTTAAAGTCGTTGGGGTTTAATTCTAAAAATTAAAACCCCCTCATATCTTTCCGCTTTTCGTCCGAAATGGTTTAAGCCAAATCAAAAGACTCTTCGTCGTCCTAAATTTTTAGAATTAGTCTTCGTCCTCGTCTCCCACCTCTCTCTCTATTTCTCTCTCTAAATTTTCAGAGAAACCTCTCTGAAAACCCTAACATGGCACTGCCGGCGGAACCGCACTCCGGCCACAATTCGACTAATCATCCGGATCATACCGATTTCAAATTCAATTCCGAGATGGAGTCCCTCGGGATCCCTCCTCTTGACCCTGAATTTTTCTCATCGGACAACGGCATGGCCGCCGCCGCTGTGCCCTCCGACGATCCATTCATGTCCGATCTCGGCTTTGGGTTCGGTGATGATGGAAATTGCGAGTTCGAGCTCACCTTCGACGACTTGGACGACCTCTACCTCCCGTCGGAGGCCGAGGACTTCCTCGTCCCCGACGGCTTAGATCCCGGCGCGGCTGCGTTGGATTCGGGGTCTCCTGAATCGGGTAGCTCCGCGATTTCGGTTTCCGGCGATGATAAGGGGGCTTTGGACATTTCCAGGTTTCTGAATTGTCCGGCCTCGTCAAATGAGTGTTCGGAGAATTCCGGTGGGCCTGCGTCGTCTCAGGGCTCTGGGATTTCCGAGGCGGTGGACTCGAATTCGCATTCGGGCAATTCGGATGATGAGAAGGTTAAGGTGGAGGACGAATTGGCGAAAAATTACCTTGTGAAAAGGAAGAAAGAGATCGACGAAGGCAACGCCGAGTCGCGAAGTGCCAAATATCGGAGGTCGGAAAACAACAACAACAACAACAACAATGCCGCCTCTGTGAATGTGAGTGCGAGTGCGAATGACGAGGACGAGAAGAGGAAGGCGAGATTGATACGGAACAGAGAAAGTGCTCAGCTTTCTAGGCAGAGGAAAAAGCATTATGTAGAGGAGCTTGAGGACAAGGTGAGGGCTATGCATTCAACTATTGCTGATTTGAACAATAGGATTTCTTATGTTATGGCCGAGAATGCTACTTTGAAGCAGCAATTGAGCACTCCGCCACCGCCATCACATTTAGGGATGCACCCGCATCCTCCCATGCCACCGATGGCTTATCCATGGATGCCATATTCGCCCTATGTTGTGAACCCACAAGGGTCCCAGTCCCTTTTGGTACCCATTCCTAGATTGAAATCCCAGCAGCCAGCGGCTGCGCCCAAGTCCAAAAAGTCGGACAGTAAGAAGAGTGAGGGTAGAACTAAGAAGGTTGCTAGCATTAGTTTTCTGGGTCTGTTGTTTTTTATCTTGCTTTTTGGTGGGCTTGTTCCTATGGTGAATGTTAACTTTAGTGGTGTAATGGACAGAGGTTTTGGTGGGTCTTCTTATGTTAGTGATAGGTTTAATGGTCAAAACAGAGGGAGGCTTTTGAATGTTCATGGTTATTTTAACGGATCTGAAGAAATTATAGGTTCGGGAATATCTGATGGGAAATTCGATATCTCTAACAAAATTCGTCATGAGAAGGGTCATCATACAAGGAATGGGCCGAAAGAGCAAGGGTCACGACCTACACCGGGTTCTGATGAATTTGCTCGTCTGCAAAATACTAGTAGTGAGCCACTTGTTGCTTCTTTGTATGTTCCAAGAAATGATAAGCTTGTCAAGATTGATGGAAACTTGATTATACATTCGGTCCTGGCCAGTGAGAAAGCTATGGCTTCTCGTGGGCCTTTTGAAAGGAAGAATAGTAAAGAGCCTGGTTTGGCTGTGGCTAAAGATTTGGTTTCAGCATTAGCTATTCCTAAACCGGGAGGGAACAGAGGGATTCATGCTCCCTTATACAGAAATTCTGCTGGACCACACAAGGCTCTTACAGCTGGATCAACTGATGTTCCAAAAGATCATATGAAGTCAACTACAGCTGATGGTAAACTGCAACAGTGGTTCCGTGAAGGTCTTGCAGGTAATAACATTTCATCTGGTTTCTCATGTACATTAACCTCTTTATATGTGTACACTAAGTGCATGCCTAACACTTTTATGGTTGGTTTGCTTTCATGACTAGTTGACGTGCATTTTTATTATATCAAGAAGTTAAGTCGGTTTTTTTTTCATCAGTGATGAGGGCTAATAGTTGTGTAGCTGAGTTTGCAATCATGCTAGCAAGGAAATATTACTTTGGGTTGATAATTCGTAAAATGAACCTTTTATTTTGTATTAGTAAAGCTGACTTTGTTTGCAATATGTATAAAAAGTGTGTGAGGCTATGAGCTAGTTGCTATGATCGATAACATAGGTAAGCTTACATCTTGTGCCTGGCTGTTTTGAAAAAGTTGCTATGAGCCAGGGTTAGTGTTTTATTTGTACATATGTGATGAGGTCTGGATCCATTTTCCAGTTACAGCTACTTTTCAAGAAGTTGGTTTGTGGAGCAATAATAGTATCCTTGTTTGGGTTGTAGGTCAACATTTAGTAACTTAGATTTGAGCTTTAACTATACTTGGAGGTATGTCTGATAGGTTATTCATCCTTGCCTCTATTCTGAATCTTAGAAAATGTGGACGTCGAAAATAGAGTAAGGTCAATGTGTATATTATTAGTAGTACTCCAGACACAAGCCTACTTATACTCTCAGATTGATATCTTACAGATAGGTGATTCGCTCCCTAGCCATCATCTGGTAAGGTCCATATCTACAGTAAGGCTCTAGAATAAAACTACATACAGCCCAGATTGAGATGTCACAGATAGGTAATAAGTTCCCTAGCCGACACCTAGTAATAAATTTCATTTGCATCATGTCTTTTTCTTCTTTGGTTTTTGTCATACAAAGGGATCTTGTCAATTAGATTGAGGTGTAGTTTTGACCCAAAAAAAAAAAAAAAAAAAGATTTGAGGCATGGTAGCCTTTTCCATACAGCCTCAAAATTTTGTTGTTGAATTCAAATTCAGGTCCGTAAGCTTTTAGATTTTTTAAATTAAAAAATATCGTCAATTAATTTAATCTTTCTGTTTGATTTGAATGATTAGTTGTCGTGGGTGGCTGCTTTGGCCATCTTAGCTTTGAAGTGAAGTTGTCCAGCATGACAGTTTGACAAGTTCCAGTTTGTCCTCAAAAGAAGACTTAAAATATTTGTTTTATCTTCCTTAAGAAAAAAGTATTTGTTGTATTATTCATATTCTACATGGTGGTATGATTATAATAAAATTACATTTTTCTCCAACTATTTTGTTTTCCTTCTCTTTAATATTTCACGATACATGTGCTTGTATTGGGATCACATCTTCTCGTATGATCTTTTTTCCCGGTTTTGAGATCACACGGTCGGTCTCAGAACAATAATTTTGAAGTTGCAAAAGTTTTTATTTTTCGGGTCAATGTTAAGTAAAGTATATTAAATGAATAATATCGTAGTTTCATAGCTTGGAGTGTGTACTGCGTGTTTTTTTACAGATGGTCTGGAAGATTTTATAAGGTAAACTGCAGTATGCTTTTATGTATGACCTTGTATCCGTGTCTTTTCTCGTTTCCTAGTATGTTTGTTCTAATTCCTTCTGTCATTGTACTTCATTTGTTGGTGCTCATATCAAACACTTCGTTGCGAACTTCGTTATTGATTTCTTAAATATTCTGCAGGACCAATGTTGAGCTCTGGAATGTGCACTGAAGTGTTCCAGTTCGACGTCTCAGCTGCTACCTCTTCAGGAGGTATAGTACCTGCATCTTCAGTTTCCAATGCTTCTGAACACCATCAGAATACTACAGAGCTGAACAGGGGAAGGAATAGAAGGATCCTCCGTGGTCTCCCAATTCCCCTTCCTGGATCCGGTCATAACGTAACTGAAGAAAATGTGACGGGAAATCAACAGAACAACACCCTTCCTGGTAATAGATCGGTTTCTCCCATGGTTGTCTCTGTTCTCGTTGATCCTCGAGAGGCTGGTGATATTGACGTGGATGGCATGATCAAGCCGAAGTCACTTTCTCGAATTTTCGTTGTAGTGCTGTTAGACAGCGTGAAATATGTCACATACTCATGCGTGCTCCCTCGATCTGGTCCTCACCTGGTGACTACTTGAACATGGAGAAGCGGCTTTGGAGTTTTGAATGACGATGACAAACTATATCTACTAATTCTAGAAGCTCCCTCCGGGATTTGTATGTTGTAAACCGAAGAAGAATTGATTGCCCGCATAACAGAGGGCTATAACTTACTGTGGAAGGCTAGGTTGTATGCCATTCCGGTGTTAGAAAACTTGTTCAAGATAATAATTATAATTAGTAGTGTGTGCGTGCGTATCTGGTACTGTGTTTTGATATCGATAATGATGAAAAAGTATTTTCTTTAGTTTTTCTCCATTTCTGAAGGAACGCCGTGGTTTTGAAGCGTGAGGACGAGGAGTGGCGTCCTATGCTGCCTCGTATCGAAGCGGAACTGTAAAAATCAAGTTGTTTGATGGCAGAAACGAAGGGCTTGAAATTTATAGGACAAAGAGTTGAGACGTTTAAGAACTGAACAAAATATATCTTGTTGAATTTTAGTTTGTTGATTGAAATCAAATCATGCAGTTTTTAGGACACATCGAGTACGCCGTCTCTAACCAACAAGACGGCAGTAAATAGGTTAAATGTGAAGGGTATTATGGTCAAATCACAGGAACAGTGTACTGTATATAAGACCTAAACTAATTTAACTAACAAAGTTTTAACGAAAATTCACGGTACTCTTCACTTTAACGAAAAATCACATTTTTACACTAAAATGTTAATTCTGATACTATTCACTTTACCCTTTATTTTGTCGTTAAAATTCAAAATTTTCAAACCTTTTTCTTTAATTTTCATTTTAACGACACAGTCCCCGCCAAAATCCCCAAAGCCAACTCGTGCAATTTCTCTCTCTTCGTCCCAAAAAAATCTGTCAGGCAAAACCATGAGCCGCCGAGCAGCCGGACCAGGATCAGAATCCGGGCGAAGGAAGAATCCACCAAAACCGATGAAACTCCGAGGTGAGATCCGGACTCCTCACTCCGAGGTGAGATCCGGACTCCTCCATCTTTTCTTGGTATACTTTTTTGCATGTTGGTTTTGTGAGGAGGAAGAAGATCATCTCTAATTTCGAATTTGCAGCTCAGTTAATTCGATGCATATGTTTTTAGGGTTACTGTGCTTGAATTTGATTAACGTGATGCCAAATTTTGTGTGTACATAATAATTCGCATGTATTATTATTTTTGTTTCATTTAATTATTAATAGCTCTAGGGATTCATATCACATTCAATTAGGTATCGCAATTTTGTTTAATTTGCCTGGCTACTGAGTAGAATTTTATACCAAATTTTGTAGCTAAGCAAGATTGTCTTTTCACAATCAATTAAGTATATTAGCAATTGGTGGCGGATCCAATATTCGAACTTTTGGGGTTCACAAAGTTTAACGTCAAAGGTTTTTAGATAAAAGCAATGCGAAACGGGCAAACAAAATTTAGTTTAGTCACTGACTAGTGATATCGAGAGAATTTGTCAGGTATTGTCGACGCAAACTGTCGAGATATGTATACCAGCATTACATCAAACACTTGGTGGGCACATCTACAAAACATTCGAAGTCTTCTCGGATGACCTTCACATTTATATTTCCCTAGACGCCGGGTGATCCTAGGACCATCTTGGTCCCAATGTGCGTCAGCCCCTGTTCGCAATTCTGTTTGATTTGCCCGATTACTTGTGTAGAATTAATTCTCAACAAATTTCCTACTTTATGTACGACTTTCATGTAGCTATTTATAAATATTTAGGTTATCCTAACAAATTAGTAATTAGTAATTAGTTAGCACATCTTTTTAACCAAAACCCATATGGAGATGGTCCACACTTGAAACTAATTATCATTTAGTCTTTTGAGAAAAACAAGTTGAAAAGTATGAGTTTATTTGATGAGTGTTATGACAACTTATAAACAAGGTTTTGCTGATGCTATTATAATTAGTAATTAATTATATATTGAGTCTACCCAAGCCATCTTGGAAGTATGTGGAAATTTGTATTCGAATCGCTAGCTAGGTGTCTGTTCATGTCTTTGTTTGTTTTAGAAACAGTGTAGTATTCATATTTAGTTCAGGAGTTAGCTTTTAGTTTAAGAAATAGTGATAGTACCAGTATTCATTTTCATAAATAGTGTAACACCCATGTTCAGTTTTAGAAGTAATGTAACACTCATGTTCAGTTTCAGAAATAGTGTAACACTCGTGTTCAATTTCAGAAATAGTCAGTATTCGGTTTAAGAAATAGTGATATACCAGTGTTTAGTTTTATAAATAGTGTAGTATTCGTGTCCAGTTTTATAAATATTGTAATACCGTGTTCAATTTCATAATGGAGTACCCATGTTCAGTTTCAGAAATAGTCGGCGTTTGATTTAAGAAATAGTGATAGTACTATTGTTCAGTTTCATAAATAATGTGGTACATGTATTCAGTTTCACAAATAGTTAGTGTTTAGTTTAAAAAACAATGAAATACTCGTGTTTAGTTTTAAAAATAATGATGGCAACTTTTTTAAACCCACAACAATCTCAAACTAACTCTATAAATACTTTATATAAAATTTATATTAATCATATTTTGATTCTATAAATATTTCAATATGCATTTCATCACAATTTTTTTTTTCAAGAAACACCGATATATTATTGAAACTCATAATTGTTACATTATATCTTGGACGGGAAGGTCCTGAATGAAATTAGGAGGATCCTCAAAACAAACTAAGTCATTGCCCATGAAAGTAGCACACTAATTCTGATATGGTATTTTGAAGTAGATGAACTTATCATTATAGCCCTATTTATAGTGCTAATAAATTAATAATTAAAATAATAATAATAGACTAATAATTGGGGATGAAGACTCTAGTTTTGTAGATTAGGGAGAACGCGGAGGGGCGGTGTTGCCAATTTGGTAACAATTTTTAAAAATAAATAAATTGGTGACAAAATATGAGAAGAGAGGGTTGGAGAAGAAAATCCAGAAGGGATGTGATATCCACATATCCCATTTTATTTCTCACATACCTTTTTAATTTTCGATCGTTGGATCGGATGAATTGAAGAAGATCAACAGATAAAAATTATCAAAGGTGTGTGAGAAGTAAAATGAGATGTGTGAATATCACATCCCAATCCAAAAAATGTGAGAGAGGCCGTAAAAATGAAGATAGACATTAATGTCTTGTCAACTGTGATAGGGTTAAAATAGAAAACACAAATATTTCTAGTGTTATGTTTTTTGGACAAGGATTGTCTCCCCCCCCCCCCGGTTTCCTTCGGTTTTGTGTGGTCACGGTTAAGTCAAGTCAACATTTTATATTGTTTTTTTTATAGAGATAATAAGACAAAAATGAATAGTAATTAACTGTGACCACACAAACAGGAAAGCACAGGAGGGCATCGGAAGTAGGATGGCAGACAATCCTTGTCCTATGCAAAGAAAAAGCAAATGGAATTTTAAATTTCAATCACAGTTGGATTTGAATACGATAACGGCTCGGTTGGGTTCCGTCCGGGGCAAGTTAGGAAATTTCTTTTACTGTTGGTTGGGCTTTAAATTCATTCAGGAAGTTGTTATGTTTGCAAGGCCTAATATATAAATAGGTGTGTCCTTATGATTAAATTTTAAGCCATTTTAGTTAAATAATAATTTATGCTGGTTTTTGGTTAAATTAAAGTTAGCTCAAGCTCTTTTCATTAAAACTCCTTATTTTTAATACAAAAATATTATGCACGTAGCGTGAATCAATTGGTTGCATGTTGTATGCCACATGTGCCTCTTAGATTCACCCTATGCATATTTTGAACGCTGTGTGAATCAATTATCCACTCACGTCACGTGGTGTGACACATCATAGAGTAGGACAATTTTGTACTAGAAAAATAAGAGAGAATTTTTGCTAAGCATTGCTCGCCTAAGATTGTGTTCTTTAAAAGTTTTTCGAGCAAAGTTGGAGTGGTGTCGTATACTACTTCGTATCGAAGCAGAAACGTAAAGATCAAGTCGTTGGATGGCAGAAATGAATAGAACTGAGAATCAATTGGTTGCATGTTGTATGCCACATGTGCCTTTTAGATTCACCCTATGCATATTTTGAACGCTGTGTGAATCAATTGTCCACTCACGTCACGTGGTGTGACACATCATAGAGTAGGACAATTTTGTACTAGAAAAATAAGAGAGAATTTTTGCTAAGCATTGCTCGCCTAAGATTGTGTTCTTTAAAAGTTTTTCGAGCAAAGTTGGAGTGGTGTCGTATACTACTTCGTATCGAAGTAGAAACGTAAAGATCAAGTCGTTGGATGGCAGAAATGAATAGAACTGAGAGTTGAGACGTTTAAGAACTGAGCAAAACATATCTTGTTGGATTAGTTTGTTGATTGAAATCAAATCAAACTGTTTTTCGGACGTATCGAGTGCGCCAACTTTAACCCACGACACGACGGTAAATTGGTTGAACGTGAAGGGTATTATGGTCAAATCGCAGGAAAATATGGTGTATATATATACCACCTAAACTAAACTAGCCCCCGCCAAAATCGGAAAATCCTCAAACTTAATTCATGCAATCTCTCTCTTTTCGTCCCAATAAAATCTCTCTCTCTCTCTCTCTCTCTCTCTCTCAGACAAAACCATGAGCCGCCGAGTAGCCGGACCAGGATCAGAATCCGGAAGCCCCAAATTCGCTCGCCTCTCTCGTTCTCTCTCAATCAAAACCATGGAGGACCGCCGACTCGAAGTCACCAGGTCCAATTTCAAGTCCCTCGCCGGACCGAAGAAACTCCGAGGTGAGATCCGGACTCCTATCTCTTGCTATGCTTTTCAATTTTGTTTGTGTTTGTTTTTAGGGTCTTTGAGGAAGAAGAAGACTATCTGTAATTCCGAATTTGCAGCTTAATTAATTGGGCTCTGTTTTCAATCTGCATATGTTTTTAGGGTTACGGTCCTTGAATTTAATTGACGTGATGCCTAATTTTTTGTGTTCATAATAATTCCCATGTATTATTTTTTTTGTTTCATTTAATTATTAATAGCTCTCGGGATTCATGGCAGGATGAATTAAGTATCTCAATTTTGTTTAATTTTCCTGGTTACTGAGTAGAATTTTAAACCAAATTTTGTAGCCAGACAAGATTTTGGTTTCACAATCAATTAAGTAGATTCGCAATTCTGTTTGATTTGCCCCGTTACTTTACTTGTGTCGAATTAACTCAACAAATTTCCTACTTTACGTAGGACTTTCAAGTAGCTATATATATATATATACATATTTTTAGGTTATCCTAACAAATTATACGGCCCAGATACAGTAGAACGTAATTTAGCACGAAGCATTAGCAGTAAGTATTTGATGATCTAATGAGATGCAGAATACAGAGCAGTATAGTGCTCGGCTTGAGTACAGATGGCTTACTTAGCTGATTCACACACAATACTTGTATATATGTATTCATATCTCTATCTACATCTTCTGAAAAATGTATCTCTATCTACATTTCCTCAAACACACAGATATGAAGAAAACGGCTGTTAAAGACTCTCCAACTCAACTCAAAAATGAAAATGTTGTTCAAGAGGGTATGGCTCAACTCCAACTTAACGAGGAGAATACTACTACACCAAAACCAGAAGAGAGGAAAATGCACAGAGCAGTCGTATTTACTAGACCTTTCAAATTCACAATCCCTTGTAAAGTTTGCGGAGTGGTTGGCCACTTGAATGATGATTGCCCCTACATGATACGTGTTCCAAACAATGTAACTGAGGTTGGCAAGGGCTATGAAATAGTTACCTTCCGTGGTAAGAGGCATGCTGAAAGTATGCTATGTGGTTATTGTCATATCGGTGCTGACCATCAGAACGATGACTGCCCGCATAAGAGCAAAATCATTGCACGAAGAAACTCCCTTCGGAAGGCCCCTCCTGCAGGTCCTCTCACCTCCTGATCTTGCTGATGCTCAGGATTGGGATGCTGCTGCTGTTGGATGATTATATCTAGTCTTGTTTTGGAATGTTGCAGTCCTCCGTATTTTTGTTGGGTTTGAGCACTCTGTAGTCGGTCTGTATGTACGTATGTCATGTATGTCTTTGAACAAGCACGTTCCGTCTGCCGTCATTCTAATGTTAGTTTTATTCACTATATGCTTGGAATATTCTAATCTTGTTATTTCTGAGTGGAAAAACCCCATGCTTGTCCTGGTTTTGGATGACACACAACTAACTTGGACATTAATGAAACAAGAAGGGATGGATCTTGTTTTTGTTCCGTTCTGCAAATTGGACATTAACTTGGACATGGACATTAATGAAACAAGAAGGGATGGATCCTGTTTTTGTTCCGTTCTGCAAATTGGACATTAACTTGGACATTAATGAAACATTAATGAACCAACTGTTTTTGTTCCGTTCTGCAAATTCAATTCCTTGTGCTCTAGAGAAAGGCCCCGTCTTGGATTCGCTGGATTGATGCTGTGGTTTGCAGCTGTTCCTTAGCTTTGCCTGCCTAATCGATATCGCTGTTTCATCTCTCTGTTCTGTTGGCCTTTGCTTTGCTGGTACGGTGTTCGTTTCGGCGTGTTTTTAATTCATGCACCACATAATCTGCTTATCAGAACCACATAATAAGTGCAATTCTCGAAGACACGTAAGATGTTCGACTCCACGAGGCAGTTGCTTTGACTCCGAGCATTCGTCTCTATGATCACCACATTCGGTCAGTCTAGCGGAATGGTTTAGAGTTTAACTTGCGAGCTCTGTTTCTAATCAACAATGTCTTTTGGAAGCAACTTTTCACTTTTGTTCTTTTCAATGCAAATACTTCAAATGATAAAGCTCGACTATTTTATTTGGCAATTCAACGATCGGGAAAGCTTCAAGATCTAAGACCCTTTAGTATTACGAACCCTATGGCACTTGATTTATTGAAAAAGGAGTGGCCATGGTAGAAGCATATTGTTTAATTGCTTCTGCCCCATTGTTTTTTTTTAACACAATTTCTCAGCCTTCCAACTCGTTCGCGTACAAGGTCATGCATCTTGCACACTTTTACCCTTCCGTGGCGTTCTCTCTTAACAACATTTTGCATGGCATCAAGAACAAGAAGTGAGCTTTGCTACGTAGTTTAGAATACTAGTAACAAAAACCAAGCCTTATATCACTAGGTTTTGCAATACCTGACGCACTCCTCATCCTTTATCCGAATCTGAAACCGACATCGTAAGATAAACTTACACAGGCGGAGTTATAGATTAGAGTGCCAACTTGTCAAAAAAAGAAATGGTCTTCTTATGATGTATTCATTTCTCAAATTAAAATACTCCGTTCTCATAGCAATCACATACTTTTCTAATAGAGCAGGAACTTTATGCATATTTCCTTGGCAAATCAAGCCATAAGATAAGCAACCACAACACTGTCCCAAAGAATCTCAACTAAAATGCAAAACAACTAAAAAGTCGCCACTTTGTTATCTGGAACTCGATTTTGACCCTACTTTGCCCTCTGAAACTCAAAAGTCCACCACTTTGCTCCCTGAAACTCGATTTCTGTCCTATTTTGCCACTTGAAGCTCAAAAGTCGTCACTTTACTTCCTAAAACTCAATATTTACTCCACTTTGGCTTGTTTCTATGTATTTCGTTAAATAAATATTACGTTTACTTTGTGGCATAATTAGGGCACACTTATGATTGACGTGATACATGTATAAAGCTAACATATCTAACAACATTGTATTACATTCATTCCTTCTCTCTCCACCTCCCGCCGCCTTACGTTAGTTCTATTGATTTTGTCATTTCTTATGTTCTTAAAGTCATAACTTTACTCCCTAAAACTCGATTTTGATCCCACATTGCTCACCGAAACTCAAAAATTGCCACTTTACTCTTTGAAACTCAAAATTCACTTTACATTGTCTTGTTTCTATTTTTTAGAATAAATTCATCCATTCAAAATTTATAATTGGTAATAATTCAAACTTTCCAATTTAATATAAATAGTAAAAAGGAACAAAAAGAACCATCTTCTCTCTTCACTAGCCACCTCTATTAAGAACATAATTTCCCAACTAGAGTAAATACATTTTCTATGACTGAGTGTTGCTTCTTTGATTAAAATTTATTTTTATAACGTCGATGTTTAGATGATGATGATGGATGTAAATAAAATAAACGGTTTCGATTATAACTTTTGTGCGTGCAGATATTTAGAAGATGATGATGGTAAATAAAATAAACCGATTATAATTTTTGTGCGTGCAGAAAGTTCCAGAGTTCTCCTTTTAGCAAGTACTCCTTCCGGAGGAGGAGCTAAAGTAAAATCCAATCGGTTAAATGTGAACGGTTAATTAGCGCCGTCCTGCCCAGAAGCCCCAAATTCTCTCTCTCTCTCTCTCTCTCTCTCTCTCTCTCTCTCTCTCTCTCAAACAAACCATGGAGGACCGCCGACTCGAAGACACCACAGGTCCAATTTCAAGTACCGTGCCGGACCGAAGAAGCTCCGAGGTGAGATCCGGACCGCTCCCTTTTCTCTTGGTATGCTTTTCAATTTTGTTTGTTTTTGTTTTTAGGGTTTGTGAGGACGAAGAAGATTATCTGAAATTTCGAAATTTGCAGCTCAATTAACTCGATCCATATGTTTTTAGGGTTACGGTGCTTGAATTTGATTAACTAGATGCCTAATTTTTTGTGTTCATTATTATTTCGCATGAATTATTGTTTTGTTTCATTTAATTATTAATAGCTCTAGGGATTCATATCACAATCAATTAGGTATCGCAATTTTGTTTAATTTGCCTGTTTACCGAGTAGAATTTTAAACCAAATTTTGTAGCTAAGCAAGATTTTGATTTCAGAATCAATTAAGTATATTCACTATTCTGTTTGATTTGCCCAGTTACTTTACTTGTGTAGAAATAATTCTCAACAAATTACCTAGTTTACGTAGGAAAGTAGCTATTGATACATATTTAGGTTATCCTAATAAATTAGCCGGCCCAGACACAGTATAACGTAAATTAGCATGAAGCATTTGGTAGTAAGTATTTGAACGATTTGATGAGATGTAGAATACAGAGTAATATAGTGCCCGGCCCGAATCCAAATGGCTTACTTAGCTTACACACACACATACACACACAAACAGATATATATATATATATATATATATATATATATGTATGTATGTGTGTATGTATGCATGTATATGTATATGTATCTCTATCTACACACACACACACACACACACAGATATGAAGAAAATGGGTGTTAAAGACTCGGACTCAACTCAAAAAAGAAAAGGTGGTCGAAGAGGCTATGGCTCGACTCCAACTTGACGAGGAGAATACTACTACTCCAAAATCACAACCCCTTGTAAAGTTTGCTAGACCTTTCAAATTCACAGTCCCTTGTGAAGTTTGCGGAGTGGTTGGCCACTATAATGATAGATGCCCCTACATCAAAGTAGGCCTCCCAGACAACATAACTGAGGCTCCCAAGGGCTATGAAATAGTTAGCGTGCTGTTAGGATCATGTTTTGTGGTTGTTGTAAAATGCTCCGAGACCACAAGATCAAGGACTGCCCGAATAAGAGCGAGGTGACTGCAATAATGAACTCTATTCTGAAAGCCGCTCGCCCTCCTGCAGGTCCGCTGACCACAGGATCTTGCTGATGCTGAGGATTGGGACCCTGCTGCTGTTGGATGGTTTATATCTAGTCTTGACTTGGAATGTTGCTGTCCTCTTTATATTCTTTGGGTTTTAGCACTCTGTAGTCGGTCTGTATGTACGTATGTCATGGATGTCTTTGAACACGCACGTTCGGTCCGCTGTCATTCTAATGGTAGTTGTGTTTCTTTATAGACTTGGAATATTCTAATGTTGTTATTTCTGAGTGGAAAAACCCTTTGCTTGTCCTGGTTTTGGATGACACAACTATTATGGACCAATTGATCTAACTGTTTTTGTTTCATTGTTCACTAGAGAAATCCCCGTCTTGGATGCGCGGTGCCTATTTGGATCGATGCTTTGCTTTACTATGCTGTTTGATCTCTGTTGGCCTCTGCTTCGCTTTACTTTGGGGTGGTGTTTTCAATTCACTTGATCTCCAACACAATCCTGCAACTACATTCTACAAGAAATACATTCCTTGTGCAAGTATTATGGCACAGTAAAAACCATATAACCTTGGAACGATCCAAGCATCCTTTTCCGTGCACGTATAATTTCATTCAATCCGCTTATGAGAAATTAGTAAGTGCAATTCTCGAAGACATGTAAAATGTTCGACTCCACGAGGCAGTTGCTTCAACTCCAAGCATTCATTTCTATGATCACCACATTCGGTCAGTTGAGGGGAATGGTTTAGAGTTTAACTTGCAAGCTCTGTTTCTGATGTACAAAGTTTTTCCTTATGTCTTTCGGAAGCAGCAATTCAATGATCGGGAAAGCTTTAAGATCTAAGACCCTTTGGTAATATGAACCGTTCAGTTGATTCAATAGAAAAGGAGTGGCCATGGTAGAAGCATATTCTTCAATTGTTTCTGCCCCATTGTTTTTTTAACACAGTTTCTCAGCTTTCAAAATTGAAAGAGCAAGTTAGCGTACAAGGTTATGCACCTTGCACACTTTTACACTTCCCGTGGGGTTCTATCTTTAACAACATTTTACACCCTTATTGACTGAAATTGCTAAAGCTATATTCTGCAAAACAAAAAGGTTGCGTGGGTGGATGCTTCCCCGCCCTTTAAATGAGGGCCGGCCTTGAGTTTTCTGGTGTTCGGGCCAAACGCTTAAAATGTGCTTTTTTCAATGCATTAACATATAATAAAAAGAAATATTTAACGAGGGCTGGAACCCAGTCGAAGCTGGGGGGCTAGGCCCTCACGCCCATATTATATTACTTGAATAAAAAACATACAACGGGGGGGACATAGTACCTAAACCCCGACAATCAAAAGCAAAATCATATACAACCACACCAAGCAGTCAACATGACCATCACATATTGAATCCAAAAGGTTGACGCCCCATTCACTGCATATAATGTACAGAAGATAACAAGATTACTACTAATAGAATCTAATAACATTGAGTAAACAGAATCATCTGAAAAGATGAACATATGCATCAATTTTATTACAGAAGCTATTCATGCTGTATACTTTGAAGAAGATAAAAAATACCTGATCAACATATATATGTTGACTATTCTAGGTCCAAATTTAGAAGTGATGCTCCAAGTACGATATTGGATAGAAAAGAGCGGCAACTTCAACTAGTTCTGCTATATCTGGCTGGGTGAGAGCAGTTAAAGACATGATTGTTCCCTAACAACATGAATAAATTGAGTAAACACCAAAAGTAGCAGCTAGGGAAGGAGATGTGAAGTAGATGAAGAGGTGCAAGACCTGTGAACGTCCAACAACAAAGACTTTGGAGCTTGTTGTCAAGTCAAATATATGCAGCGCACCATTTCTCATAGATGAAATAGGGACAATTCCTGCCAACTCCAATCCTAAAAATCCTACAATAAAGCATAAACATTATTCTCTTCTGATGAAGATGTGTGTTCATGACTCCAACGTGTTCCAAGCGCATTCCCTAACAATACATTGAAACCTTCATCTGCAAGGACAAATCCCAGCGATTCTTCTGGAGAATTTAAGAACCATGCATCACCTGGTTAAGATCAAGAAAAGCCGGTAACCAAGTTCAGTTGAGTTTGAAGAACATTAGAGCGTAATTTAAAATGTATCCCATGGATGTTCATCACTTTACCCAATAGTTAGTTTCAAGAAAGGAAATTTCAACAGAAACTGAAAACTTCAGATCAGAGAGCACCAAATAGTGAGCTATACATTCAAATTTTGAAATGATTCAATGAACAGATCTTATGGAATATAAAAGCTAAAGTGTTGAACTCAAAATATTGATGATGTTGGTTTAGTACCATTGAATTCTCATTGATATTGATTCAAAACTTTTGAACATTCTCACAAAATGCAACTCACACAACGCAACTTTTGTATTCTCAAGGTAATGGATTTGGCGAATAATGTATATATATTACTCATGTTGAATTCGGGGACGAATACAAATCGGAAAATCCTTAAAACCATATTCAAAGTCATAACCGAATAATATTCACTGTATTTTCCATATCCAATATATATCAAATTTCCATACCCAAATTCATTGTATTCGGGCCATTATCCACAAGTATCAAGTTTAGCACCTGAAAAAGACAATTAGAGAAAGTTAGATGGGTATTTAGAAAACAGTGAAAGAAAAAAAAAACGTAAAAATAAAGCGAACTGTTGAAGCCTGTTCTAAGGTCCATTTACCTGCCCTGGGCCATGACAGTATTTGCTCCGTCACAATCTTCACAACACTATATCACAAAAAGTGCTAGATGAACACCCTGGTTATACCACCATAAAACAACAACCAAATTCGTCAAATCATCCACATAAGTTGATTAATTTAGATTCCTTTTTTGGACCAAAATTATTAATTTAGATGTGATGAAACAGAAAATAGATAAAAGATGCCGATGAAGAGCATATTATTGGGTCAAAATTATGATTCATTTTCTTTTGTGGTCAAAATTGGGGAAAAAGTTGGAAGTTAGTGGATAAGGAATGCATACCGCTTTGCTGTGGAACTGGTGTTGCTCATTGAGAAAGCAGAAGTGTGGACGAAATCTTCGATCCATATGGTATGTCATTTGAAAACGAAAATAAAATGTTGGTAGTGATGAATAAAGAATAAAATTAAGAAACAAGATTCGCATTTCAATATTTCACAGTTAGAAAATGCACCTTAATCAATCCTAACGGATGGGATACAAGCAATCTTATGCCAGTCCTCACCAGTTTCGTTCTGGTATTTTTGGAGTAACACGGGGCAATGCTGAATATATACTGTATTTAAACAGGAGAGTCCACGAATCCCTTCTGGCAGTGATGCCAAATTAGAGCAATAACTAATTGCAAGCTCCTGAAGTGATGTGAGATTGCTTATTTCTTCTGGCAGTGCTGTCAAATTAGAGCAATTAGTAATTGCCAGCCTCTGAAGTGACGTGAGATTGCTTATTTCTTCTAGTAGTGCTGCCAAATTTGGGAAATTTCTAATGGAAAGCGATTGTAGTGATGTGAGGTTGGCGAACCCTTCTGGTAGTGCTACCAAATTTGGGCAATCTTCAATACTAAGCGATTGGAGTGATGTGAGGTTGATGATTGCTTCTGGTAATGCCGCCAAATTTGGGAAATTTCCAATGGAAAGTGATTGGAGTGATGTGAGGTTGGCGATCCCTTCCGGTAGTGCTGCCAAGTTTGGGCAATGTTCACTTACTATTAACCAAGGATATATGTGTATGGGTATTTTAGTCATATTGTGTATAGGTTAGCTATGTGGTTAAGGTGATTAGCTGTCTTAGTTAATAAGTTTTGATAGATGTAAGTTTGTTTTCAGCTGTATAAATAGATATATACTAGAAATTTGCACCCGTGCGATGCTGCGGGATTGAAAATCATATGAGATATTTTGCTAAACCTTATAATGAACGGAACAAATTAAGATACCAAAAGAAAAATTAAAAATCTATTTTTTCAAAGTGCAAAGAAGAGAAATTGTTTATTCAAAAAGTTGGACCAATGATAAAATTACAAATGCAGTATTGAGAGTACATCAGTCAAACAAAGCTTGCTACATGCTAAACAATGTTGAAAAACATCATTAGCTTTTTCAAGTGTTATATGCCATGAATGTAATTGGATACCAGATTTGCTCCTAGCTTGAGATGCTTTCAAGGAAAATTGACCTTTTGTTGTACTCTCTTGGACAGTTGTGAATACAACTGCAAAAGATAATAAAGACAGCCAATGATTCAAAAAAAAAAAAAATGCATAAAAAGTTCAAAATTGAGTTTTGGGAGAGAGTGGAGAGAGAGAGAGAGAGTGAGAGAGGTGAAGTCACCTTATAATCGGAGATCAAATGTTTTTTTTTCTTATTATTGAGGAGGTAATTCCACTTGTGAAATTCTGAAATCAAACATTTAAATAAAGTTTAATCAAAATTTAGTACGAAATGTTAATTAGAAATGTGTTACAATAGAAGCAAAAAAGATTGAAACTTGCCTAGTATGATGTGTACAATTTTACCATATGTTTGTGAAAAATATACCGTTGTGACATGCCATATGTTTGTCTTGCCTTCCTGGAAGTAAAATTAGTCGTTCATTGCCAGGTAGTATAAATCTGTACAATATACCTTGGTGGAGTAATTCTGTGTATGAGTTTCTTATATTCACCATCCATGTTTTGTGAAAAGCTGATTCCAAGTTCTGCACAAAGTCACAAAAAAATGAAATATAAAATTGGAGCGAAGATTCAATTATACAAATTTACACTTCTAAACATATAATATTCAAATAAAGAAAATTTTGAATAAAGAGGCACTAACATTTCAACGCCCATTGTTTGGATGAAATGAAATTCTCATAAATTCGTGGCAAATCCTCGATGACATACTCCTAGAAGATTAAAAACATATAATTTTAAACATAAAAAGTATAAAAAATACCTCAGTAAATCGATTGAGGTGGATGATCACAGCATTTTCTCTTCCCTTTATCTACATACTCTTTACCCACGTTCAAGCCTGTAGAATGCTCAAACACAACCCAAATTAATTCAAAGGAAATCTGCACAACTCAAGAGAAATTCATTAATTCAAATAATTATTCACTTCCTCACAACCCAAATTAATTCAAATGAAATATGCACAACCCAAATGAAGAGATCAAACTCTAATTCTCTCAAAAAAGCCATTATTCCTCATGCCACCTTTCTTTTTGGCATCCTATCCATTCTGTCAGCAACCGATACAGAAACAAATAAGTCCATAAAATAGAAATATACCCAAGAAGTATATGTACACAACACAACTCAAAGCAATCAGCGAACTTTATTTAAATAGACCAAAATGAGTAATAAGTCATTGAACCCTCACTTCACCATTCTAAGCTTTTCCATCTCTCTATGTACATATGAGGGTAGACATTCAACCCTCACTTCTTTCCTTTTTAAAAGTTGTGCATACTAATTGGAGGAAACCAAGGAATTCGAAGCTTTTCCATACCTTGGCTTATATTTTGAGGGAATTTAATGTGTTCTTGGAAATTGGTAAAAGCAATTGTGGTGGAATAGGGGAAGAGTCCACTGTCTCTCAAGCTCTTCCCTTTGAACTGCTGTAAAAGAAACTTTCACATCCACCATTCCTCCTATTCCAATTCAAAAATTTTATATTAAAAAAATTTAAGAAAACACTCAACAGAAAATCACTAAATAATTCAACAAATTTGGAATCTTTGTTATTTTCCTGAAGAAAAAAGATGGAAACTTTACCTAAGGAACTGAAAGCCAAGCTGTGATGAGAGCAATGCAAATAGTGCTACAGATGCTATGGAGGGACAAAATTAGAATCGATAGGATTGAATAAATCAGTCGTAAAACTCAGGATGTGATCAACCTGTTCGTTGCCGAGCTGCATCCACACAAAAACCAAACAAATTAATCCCAAAAACCCCAACATCCCAAATCCCAATAACAAACAACCATACAAAAAAATCGCCAATTAGATTCGATGGCTTACCACAATGTCATGTGATGAACTCCGATCATTGTCATGTGATTTCGTCAAATCACTGTTAATGAACAGTGACTTCCAACTGAGTTTTAGTATATATAATATCTCTGTAAAGGGGAGCATTTTACTCATTTAGTTAATACAACAACTTCTTCCTCAAGATATAATTCTCTCTCTACTCTGATCTTTGTTGTTCTTCGTTTTCATGCTTTTCTTGCTTTTCGATGGAGATTTTATGGCTTAATTTGCCATGCTTACGATGGTATCCAGAGCCAAGGTTCAGTAAACGGGTGAAGAGGATCCTGGTTTGCTCATCAGGCTTACGGATTTTCTGCTATGTATCTGAGCTATTTGTGCACGGTATCTTGATATGCTTGGATTGAGATCTTTGGTCTTTGTTGCGATATCAGGTTTTTCTGCTTTGATCTTCGAAATTGAGCTGTTTCTTAGTATAATTGCGGAATTCTTGCCTCGCTGTTATGAGAACTTATGGATATGTGGCTTGATGTGATAATTTCTAGGGCACGAAGCCTATAATTGTTTTCTAGGGCACGAAGCTTATAATTGTTTTCTAGGGCACGAAGCTTATAATTGTTTGATTTTATCAATTTGCAAAGTCTTGATTGTTTTCTGAGCACGAAGCTCTTGATTGTTTCTTGATTGTTGACGGCTGATTGTTCTGAGCACGAAGCTCCTTGATTACTGGTGATTGATTTGAGCACGAAGCTCTTGATTCTTTCTTGATTGTTGACGGCTGATTGTAAGTGAAAATCGTGAAAGTTTCCTGATTTGTGTTGCTTATGAACTTACGGTGTTCTTGAAATTTTTGGAGTTATGGCGATGAATATGATAAAGGTTGAAAGTCTACTTGGAATGTTAACAATTAGACTTCAGGAGGATAATTTTGTGAAGTGGTCATTTCAGTTTAGATCTGTTCTTGAAGGAAGTGATCTGTTTGATCATTTTGATGGTACCTCTGTCTGTCCACCAAAGTTTGTCTTTACTGAAGATAGTGGTATAACTACTGAAGTTACAGCAGCTTATAAAGAGTGGATTAAAAGAGATAGGGCTCTTGTGAGTCTATTGCTTGCTACTTTGGGAGATGAAGCAGTTGAATATGTTGAAGGCTGTAAAACTGCACATGAAGCTTGGATGAATTTGCAAGATAGGTATGCTACTGTTTCGAGAGCAAGAGTTAATCATCTCAAGACTGAGTTATTGACAATTAAGAAAGGTTCTGATAGTGTTAAGAAATACATGTTGCAAATCAAGGTTCTTAAGGATCAACTTCTTGCAGCAGGAGAGGTTGTATCTGACAATGATCTTATTGTTGTTGCTTTGGCTAGATTGCCAGCAGAATTTAACATGATCCGTACTGTGATTGTGGCTCGTGAAACTCATATTTCTCTTAAAGAGTTTCGAGCTCAATTGTTAGCAGCAGAGAGGACTGCTGAAGATTCACAGTCTACTATGAATTTTCCTATGTCAGCTATGTATTGCCAAGGTGAATCTTCCAATGCTAGTTTATCATAGAGTCAAAGATCGTCTCAACAATTTTCTGGTGGTTATGGTTTTGTCAGTGGTGCTAATGCTAATTCTCAGAATAATCCTCAAAGGCCAACAAGGGGAATTATGTCTCAGGCTTCTCTGCCTCAATTTCATCAACATAATAATGCAAATTCTCAGCATAACAGGAGCTATCAGAATTATGGAGGTAACAATGGAAGGTTTAACAACAGGCCAAGGTATAATGGGAACAATAATGGCAGGTTTTCAGGGAATTCCAATTTCTTTGCTGGAAGCCCAAGTCATAATGGAAGCTCTAATTTTGGATCTAAAGGTGGTTCAGCGTGGCAGAATTAGAATGGCAATACTGGTTCCAGACCAACATTGATTCCTGAATGTCAGATTTGTAATAAACGAGGCCATACTGCTCCTAATTGTTACTCACGGTATGATGCAAGTTCCAGTTCAGCTCCTCCAGTTATGGAATGTCAAATTTGTGGAAAGAAATGGCATACTGCTCTCAACTGCTACCACAGGGGCAATTATGCATATCAAGATGCTCATCCATCTCCTTCTTTGACTGCTCTTACTGTCCAAGCTTAGCAGCATTTTGGTTCTTCATCACAGCCTAATTGGGTGTTAGATACAGGAGCTACCCACCATATGATTGCTGACCTTGACAATTTGACACTTGTGACACCTTTTGATGGCAATGACAGAATTACGGTAGGCAATGGAGAGGGACTTCCTGTTGCTAACACTGGTTTGGGTTCTCTTTTAACCTCTTCTAAACCTTTAACTCTTCAAATGGTTTTACATGTTCCACAGTTAGCAGCTAGCTTATTATCAGTTTATAGATTATGCAAGGATAATCATTGTTATGTTATACTTGATGAATTTGGTTTTTGGGTGCAGGACAAAGCAACCAAGAAAATCCTAATGAGAAGAAGGAGTAGTAGTGGCTTATATTACATTCCTCAGCAGCATTTCTACAAATATTCGCAGTTAATGAATAATACACCTCAAGCTTTGTTGGGGCAACTTGTCAAGACATCTCTCTGACATCATCGACTTGAGCATCCTACCAATGAGGTTCAACTCAAAATGCTTAAAGACTCTCAGATTTCTGTTTCTGTAGATAAGAGTCCACAGTTGTGTTCAGCTTGTATTAGGGGTAAGATGTCTAGACAACCATTTCCTTCTAAGTGTAATAAGTCAAGTATTCCTTTTGAAAAGATGCATACTGATGTATGGGGACCTTCACCTACTGTTTATGTGGAAGGTTATCGATATTATGTAATTTTTGTTGATGAATGCACAAGGTTTACTTAGATATTCCCACTTGTTAATAAGTCTGATATGTATACTGTCTTTGTGAAATTTCATGCCTTTGTTCTGAATCATTTCAAAACAAATATTAAGACTTTACAATCTGATGGAGGAGGAGAGTACATGAGTAAAGTGTTTAAGAATTTCTTGGATACCAATGGTATTTCACATCTTGTTTCTTGTCCATATACCCCTCAGCAGAATGGTCTTGCAGAGAGGAAAAATAGGCATATTGTTGAAACTCCTGTGACATTACTTAGTGCTGCTTATTTACCTCAACAGTTCTGGTTTCATGCGTGCAGTCATGCAGTATTCTTGATCAATAGAATGCCAAGTCAGAATTTAGCAATGATATCACCCTATATGAAGTTGTTTGGTCAATCACCTTCTTTAGGGTCATTAAAGGTCTTTGGTTCTGCAGTTTTTCCTTATTTGAGACCTTATAATGTCAATAAGTTACAAGCACGAAGTGATGAATGTGTATTTTTGGGATATTCAGTCGGTTACAAAGGAGTATTGTGTTTTAATATACCTACAAAGCGGTTATTGTTGTCAAGGCATGTCATTCATGATGAAAGTGTTTTTCCTTTTAAGACATCACAGTCCATAAATGTTACTTCTTCTGTGCCTACTTCATCAACCCAAAGAGAGTTACCTAGAGTAGTTTCTGGTGTGTTATCAAATGGATCTGAGCAACATGGGATGAATAATGTGGTCAATGCTCAATACATGGATCTGCATTCTGTTTCTTCTCAATCTTCTGGTACATTATCAGGTTCAGAATTGTTACCATTAAAAGCTACTACTACTCTCCGTCAAACTTCTTCTTCTCCAAGGTTGCATGTCCATAACCCTTCCCAAATTCAGGTAACTTCTAACTCTGAAGATCTATCTCCTAATGTTTGTTCTACATATGATCATATGGTTGTTATATCTTCTGTTTCTCTTGATGATGTGGCTGGTCCATCTTCTATTTCTCTTCATGATGTCAATGATTGTGTGGTTCATAATGATGTAATTAATGTGCTTTCTGAGCATAATATGATTACAAGATTAAAAAGTGGAGCTATACAAAGGAAGGATTATTCTGGTTATTGTGCTTTTGTCTATATGAGTCCAGCTTCTTCTTCTTCATCTGGCGATGATATTGTCTTTAGTGGTTTTACTGCTATACTGGATATTCATGAGTCTTCAGAACCAACTCATTACAAGCAAGTTGTTACTTCTGAGAATTGGAGAAATGCAATGAAGGAAGAATTTGAAGCTTTGCAAAAACAAGGTACTTGGGAATTAGTACCAGTTCCACCAAATAGAAATGTCATAGGCAGCAAGTGGGTGTATAAGATCAAGAAGGATCAAGATGGAAAGGTGTCCAGGTACAAGACAAAGCTTGTAGCTCAAGGTTTTAGCTAAGAACATGGTTTGGACTATGAAGAAACATTTAGTCCAGTGGTCAGACACACAACAGTAAGGCTAGTCTTGTTTCTTGCAGCAATGAACAAATGGGATTTAAGGTAGTTAGATGTGAAGAACGCATTTCTTCATGGAGAATTACAAGAAGAGGTGTTTATGAAACAACCTCAAGGTTTCCAAGATTCTTTATATCCTACTCATGTCTGCAAGTTACTTAAGTCTCTATATGGACTTAAACAAGCTCCCAGATCCTTGAATGCCAAGTTTACAAGTTATCTCCCTACTTTGGAGTTTCAATCTTCTCATTCTGATCCTAGTTTGTTTGTGAAGAGCAGTGGTTCTGATGTAGTAATCTTGCTATTGTATGTTGATGATATTATCATCACAGGGTCTTCTTCTAAGTTGATACATCAAGTAATTGATGATTTAGCCAGTGTATTTGATATGAAAGATATGGCTAAGTTAACCTATTTTTTGGGTTTGCAAATAACCTACAGAGACAATGGTGACATCTTCATTAATCAGTCGAAATATGTTACTGATCTTCTAACTAAGGCTGGAATGATGCATTGCAGACCCTGTTCAACTCCGAGCAAGCCTCACACTCAGTTATTGAAGGATGAAGGGCAACCAATGGCTGATCCAACATTTTACAGAAGTTTGGTTGGTGCATTACAGTATCTGACTTTCACTAGGCCTGATATTGCCTATGCAGTTAATTATGCACGCCAGTTTATGACAACTCCAACTAAAGAACATTTTTGTTTAATTAAAAGAATTCTTCGTTATCTTAAAGGTACGATGCAGTGTGGATTGACATATTCTGCTCAGGGACAAATGGAATTACTTGCTTATAGTGATGCAGACTGGGCTGCTGATATAAACACCAGAAGGTCTACCACAAGATATATTGTCTTTATCGGTTCAAATCCTGTGTCATGACAGTCCAAGAAACAAGGAAGTGTGTCTCGCAGCTCTACTGAGGCAGAGTATAAAGCACTAGCTAATGCTACTGCAGATGTAGCTTGGATTAGATTAGTTCTTAAAGATCTTCATATTTTCTTCCATCTGCCCCGTTGTTACATTGTGATAATCTTTCCACGTTAGCCTTGTGTTCTAATCCAGTCTTTCATACTCGGATTAAACACTTGGATACTGATTTTCATTTTGTTCGTGAAAGAGTTCAAAAGGGAGATCTAGGGGTTCAATATATTCCTACAGAAGCTCAGGTTGCAGATGTTTTGACCAAAGGTTTACACAGTCCTTTATTTGTTCATCATTGTACCAATCTCAGACTGGGTTATCCCAGTTAAGATTGAGGGGGAGTATTAACCAAGGATATATGTGTATGGGTATTTTAGTCATATTGTGTATAGGTTAGCTATGTGGTTAAGGTGATTAGTTGTCTTAGTTAATAAGTTTTGACAGCTGTAAGTTTGTTTTCAGCTGTATAAATAGATATATATATCTCTGTAAAGGGGAGCATTTTACTCATTCAGTTAATACAACAACTTCTTCCTCAAGATATAATTCTCTCTCTACTCTGATCTTTGTTGTTCTTCGTTTTCATGCTTTTCTTGCTTTTCGATGGAGATTTTATGGCTTAATCTGCCATGCTTATGAATTACAAGCTCCTGAAGTGACATGAGGTTGGCGATCCCTTTCGACGGTATAAATTCCAAATCCCCAAGTCGATAAAGTGACAGTTCTGTTAATTTGGAGAGATGAGGGGAAGAAGAAGAGGCAGAAACATCGACATCAACACCAACATCATGTGTAATATCAGATGCTCCTCTAACAAACAAGGAATCAACAACCTTCCAGCTGTTACTCGTAAGTTCTATTCTCTCCACATTTGGATACAGAGGCATGAAAATTAGATTAGGACAATCATAGATCTCCAATGTAGAAAGACGAGGAAAAGAAGGCAACGACAAATTTTCCGTTGATGAAGAAGAAACAGCATTGTTATGAGTGTGGGCCCTCCACCATCCCTTCAGAACAGGGCAATATTCTATCTTGAGTGTCTCCAGGGAGGGAAAGAATGAGATCATCATCATCTCATCACTCATACTATTACTGCTCTCTTTCTCTGATATGTACTCCAACTTCTCCAACCATTCAAGTTCAAGTTTGTTAAGGGAAGGCAAATGATCTAAGGGCGGAAGATGGCGGCATCTCTCACATTCACTCAATTGGAGATTAACAATATTTATGAGAGAAGAAAACCAACACGCAAACCTCACACCACCATAATACAGCACGCACAAGTGCTTTAGATGAATGGGGTTGCAATACTTCCATTGAATTTATATTATCCTCCTCATCAACTGCGTTTACATCTTCTCTAGAGTTTCACTTTAAAGTCAGAGAACGGAGATGGTGTTTGTCCTTAAGAGGTGTACCAACATTTGATTCTGACACCACATGCCTCAACTTATCAATTTCTAAATGTTCCCTTAATTCCTTAAAGGTCCCCAGCTCAGCAAGACCAGCACTACCGCCCCTCCCTAAACAATTGCTTTCGCTCAAAACAAATCTATTCAATGTACGAACACCATTCAATTCACCAATTCCACGTGGCATTCCACTCAATCCACAAAACTCTTCCAAGATGAGATGCCTCAAATTGATCATTTTTTTAATGTCTCTACGCAATTCCACAAGCGCATAACAAGAAGTGAGATCTAGTGTTTCCAAATTCGAAAGTCCAACCATCCAATCTGGAAGTCTCTTCATGGGATTCTCACTAAGATCAAGATATCTCAAACATTTCATTTTTCTAAGACAATTAGGTAATGTTGTAATTCCTAATGCATTGAGACTTAACATCCGTAATGACTTAAAATTTGAAACAATTGTAGTATAAAATGCATTACGTGAGGAACTTTGGTGATCATTCCAACTTTGTTGCCGAAGAAAAAAAAGGTTCGTATCTTGCTTGCTTTTAGCAAGGATGTTGGCACTTCCCATTTCGACAAATCAATATCAAAATTGAAAGATACATGACGAAGCTTTTCATGAAAATTCTTTCGGTTTAGATCAACTACGACACTTACGACCCCCGACACTAAGATTGCAAGTTCATTCATGAGATCGTGCATTTTACAACTTCTTATTATACCAAACTCATCTATTTTTTCTTCTTAAAAAACGATCTGCACAACAATTCCCTGTAATATTCAAACGCAACATCCTCCAAACACTCGTTTTCATCGCATGACTCAATGAACCCTTGTGCCACCCAAAGTCTAATCAATCTTGGTACAGAGATCTCATAATCAGGTGGGAACAAGCTACAATAAGCAAAACAATACTTCAAATGTGATGGGAGCACATCATAACTTAGTTTAAGTGTTGGTAAAATTTCATAATCTTTTTGGCTTATTTTTGAAAGTTTATTTTCTCTGAAATTCAACCAATATGTTTCGTGATCTTTGGTGCACAACATCCCACCCATCGTTCTTATAGCGAGTGGAACTCCCTGACATTTTCTTGCAACCTCCATCCCAACTTCCTTAATTGTTGAATTATCTGGCTCTTTTCCATCTATAAAAGCCATTTCCTTAAATAAAGACCAACTTTGCTTTTCATCCAAGCCCCTTAAGGTGTATGGTTTAGTTGTGTATGATGTCGTCGCAACGATTTCACTACCAATGGTTATTAGGATTCTACTACCTTTTCCACCACCCATTAACAAGTACTTCAAGCTACGCCATTTCTCTCGCTCCTCATTCCACACATCATCCAGCACCAGTAGGTACTTCTTCCCATCTAGTTTTCTCCTAAGTTCATTTTGCAACTGCTCTATTCCATTATGTTTGGATTGAAGGATTTTCTTAACAACTATATCCAACTCAAATACGTTAGAGACACATGTCCATATTTTCAACTCAAAATGATTTTGAATCACATCATCGTTGAATATGAGTCGGGCAAGTGCAGTTTTCCCCAATCCTCCAAATCCAACTATGGAAATGGTTGACACATTCTCAGTTGAGATGGGATCCAACAAAAGTTGGATTATTGCCTTCACATCTTCATCTCTCCCCATAATAATATTTTCCTTAAGAACAAATGAGTGATTGACCCTCTCTCTCACTATGAATTGTGTATCTACACAATTATCTTTTAAGTCATTGGGTCTACAAGATGCAACTTCACTAAACCTCTTGTTAATATCTTTTATCTTATGACCCATCTTTAGCCCAAATGTAAGTTGATTTGAGCTAGAAAAGAAAAGGAGCACCTGTAAGAATTTAAGTAGAAATGACATTATTTTGATATAACTGTATTAATTAGGTTAATGGAGTTTTGTAATGGTAAGTTATATAAAACATTCAAAACAATAATGTAGAGAACTTTTGCAGTTAATTATGAGTTACTGAGAGACTTATTATATTCCTAGTAAGTGGTATAGATATGACTTTGATAGGGTTCTACGAGATGCATCCTCACCAAGCCTCTTGGTAATATCTTTTAGGGTTAATATCAGTTTGCAATCCTGAAGTTTCGTTGTTTTGAACATTTGATACATGAAGCTTTTTTCATTTCAAAATCATACCTCAAATGTTAATTTTAAGACAGTCTCATACATTCGTTAAGTTGTCAGAATTTCTGTTAACTGATGATGTGGCATCTACATGAACAATAACGGGACGCTATGTATTAATATGATGACACGTGGATGTAAAAAAATTTAAAAAAAAAACTAAAAACTAAAAACATTTATCCCTCTCTTACTTACGCCGTTGGAGCCGTTATAATTTATTCAAGCGATTACAAAAACCCTAATCCCATGTGAATCCAATTTCACAGGGAGATTAATTAACCCTTAATCTCAACCCTTAATCCGCCATGAATTTACACTAACAGCCCAGAAATTCTAATCCTAATTTCTCATTTTTTCCAGTCTCTGCAAATCTCCCAATTTTTCCAGTTTCCAGTCTCTGCAAATCTGAGCTTGGCGTAGGAGTGGGGACAGCGGGTTCTGGTTGTTTTTGAGTGACGGCGCCTCCTTCTTCAAGTTCCCACCACCCTCAACACCCAATCGGATCTCCTCCCTATGATCCTTTCCCTCTTCTCCCGCTTCAAACCCAAACCAACAAAAAACAATAGATTTACCAAAATCACAAGAACAGAGTGAGAGAAAGTAAAGAGCGAACCTTGCTTGTTCTTCTTGAAGGTGCCTTTAGAGTGAAAGCCAAAACCTTCAAGCCGCTCTCTTTTACGAGTATCCATAATTCCAGAATCCAGATCGAGATCCGAAACGCATCCAACCCACTTCAAAACGACAACGGAAAAAGCACTGAAACGATGAAAGTATCCGTAATTGGTGCCTGGGTCCGATAGGGCGTTGAGGGCGGTGGGAACTTGCGAGATTTGGGTTCGGTGGGTGAGGGCATCGTGGGTTTGGGTCTGGGTCTGGGTTGGGGTGCAGGATAAGGAGGACGAAGTAGATGGTGGGTGTTAGGAGAGGAATGGTGGAGAAGGTGGTGGTTGTGTAGAAAAGGGGGAGTCGAAAAAGAAAGGGGGAGAGAAAGGTTTAGGTTTATTTTTTCAAAATTTTAAATTATTTTAAATTATTTTTTTAATTTTTACTGTTTATGTTGAGGAAAGATTTTATCGATATAAGAGATGATACATCACGTTTCATTATACAAATGGTGAGATATGTGTGCTAAAAAATTAATAACTTAAAAAATAAAATTTTCTACCACTCCTATTAAAACATGTGATGTACCATTTATATTCCCGTCACAACAAAAAATTTCTCCATGTTGAGGCATGTTGCCCAATCATTATCTACGTTGGGTGTCATGTCATCAGTTAACAGAGGTTTTGACGGAAAACTTAAAAGATGTATGAGACTGTCCCAAAATTAAGACTTGAGGTATGACTCTGAGAGATAAAAAAAAAAAAATATCATATACCAAATGTTAAAAACTACGAAATCTTAGGATAATAAATTGAGATTAACCTTATTTTTTATTTTATTGTCCATCTATAGCCCAAAAACAAGTTGATTTGAGTAAGTTAGAGAAAAAGAGGCGTACCTTTTTTTTATACCTTTGTATTTTCAGGCACTATTTGTCTCCGTTAAGCTTCAGTATTAAACTCATCCAGCACGTCATCGACTTCATAGACTGCATTTTCTATGCTTTCGAGCCACAGTTTGGTTTCGTTGTTGGCTTGCTTTTGCTCAGCGTCAAGAAGAACAGCTTGAAATCCTGCAATTGTCTCCTTAAGCTTCCGGAACTCATCTTTGACACCCCAAATCAATCCAATCTATTTGAAAGCAAGGGAGCCTAGCCTCGCAATGATCCCTCCTGCAACGTTGGAGAGAACTCTTTCCGCCATTTCTTAGATTCGGGACAAGAAAAAAACAAAAGTGAAGTAGAAGCTTGTAAGTGAGAATATGGTTTTGCGTAGTGAAAGATTGGCTCCTCCTCCTAGCCTTTATATGCAGCCACTCACATAAAATTGCATGTATAAAATGAAAACGAAGACCGGTCAATATGTTACTGCTGGTCTCAATGACTGAAAGTTGATTTTTTGCTAGGGACATGGATCCTCTCTGGATCCATGTGTTCTAATTTTAGAAATTCATCATTCGGATTCTTGAAACTTAATCCAATGACTATAAATATAAGCTCATTTTAAAAGTTATAATAACTTTATCCGTTAGATTAAATTTTAATGGTCTGAATTAGTGAATCACTAAGATTAGGACACATCCGTTTGCCAATGCTCTAGTAAATTAAAAGACTCAATCATTCTACTTTAGTCTAGTGACTTAGTAAAGTATTGATTGATTACAATCATACAAATGGGAAAACTCAATCATTCAACTTTAGTCTAGTTAAGTATTAGCTAGTGCTCTAGTAAAGCTTGTGTAGTGTGGACCCGTAAGAAAATGCAATTACAACAATCACGGATTTGTTTGTGTCTTCCACTAATGACGGGATTTGATTTCCAGCACATGTTCTCTCTCCCATTCGTTGGGCCCACACGCTACATTATACCCGTCATTAGCGCATTTGTACACCTAGCGCTGCATGTTTCTACACCCAGCACTTTCAAATAGAAGCAATCAGTCCAATTTTAGTGGTATCTTCACTACTAATTTATTCGTCGATCTTCACATTTATTGGGTAATTAATAACTAATAATTATATATTGTATTGTTGTTTATGTTTGACCAGCTGAGAAAATTAATCTACTCCAACTTCTGAAGCTTTCCTTCAAATGAGAAAATATAGATCTACTCTAATTTCTAGTTTCAAAATGACGGTTGAGAAAAGAAAAAAAATTAAATAATAATAATGTTGCTCTTTTGTCAAGTGTCTTCATTTTATAAGATGTAAGATGAAAGGCTAATATTGCTTTGATGTAAGCTTGAATACTGCTAAAACTATGTAACCATTAGAAGACTACCAGTGAAACAACATTGTACACTAAAAGTAAAGGGATGATGAGATATAATAATGTTCATTTATGTTGATAATATAATCCACACTAGGAGCTGCCAAGAATTAATGAATGAATTTAAATTGGTTTCCAGAATCTACAGTAAAAGTAGAAGGGATGATGAGATATTAGTAGTATTATTATTATTATAAATTGGTTTCTAGAATTTTAGTTTATTTATCAGATGCTATGAAATTAGCCCGAGGGCCATCTTCCAAATGGAAGCAAGTACCCTGAAGGCTCTCCATTTTTAATGTCCTTCTCAGAGGACAGAGGCTAAAAATAAAAGTTTTAGGATAAATTTCGAAAAACTCTAATAATCTCACACAATTCGAATACTTCTTTTCTCCATCTCGCAACTTTCTCTTGGAGTCAAAATCTCATGCCCTTTAAGTATTGGAATTCTTGATTTTCATGAGTATAATTACTGATTTTGAGTAGACTCCGCCTATTTTTTTATTCTTTAAAAGTTATTAAATGATCAAACTACAGAATCGATTTCAAAAGAATCTAATTCCATTTTTTTCCCCCTTCCATTCCACTTTAGTAAACATATAAATATACCATTCTGAAGAAATCTCAAATTTAAATTTTGGTTCTACAATTAATTAAACAAAATTATAACCAACATTTTCACAAGTTCTGAACGGTTACAATCAGACAATGAGGAATGAGGAAATTTAAGGCTAAAACCCTTTATTATGGGGGCAAAGAAAGTCATAAATTGGGGTCCAGTTGGAATGAGGGGATTTCAAACCTCAGTCCAATATCGATTACAACCAGACAACGAGGATCCGAGGGGAACCTCATCCGTACTTTTTAAACCCATTTACAATTTTACTTTATTCATCGATCTTCACAAATTATATTATTAAATTTAGTATGCTATGAAGTTTCTTTGGTTGAATCCCAATCATTCTACTTTAGTCTAGTGGCATAATAAACTAAAACATAATTATTCTACTTTAGTTTAGTGGCATAATAAACTAAAACATAATTATTCTACTTTAATCTATGGGATTTGATTTTCAAAAAATGTACTCTCTCCCACTCCCTGGGCCCACACGTTACTATATATTATAAGAAAAATTAATGGCGAGGATTTCAAATCTTTAAATTTTAATCAAAAGTTATGTAATAACTTTATTTAATGATTAAAATAAAGTCCAACAATAAATCAGTTCAATTTAAATAGCCCAAATATTGAGTTTCCAATTTTACCGATGACTGCAAACTTTTGTCTGTTTAATATATTTATTTTGTCTCCTTCCCACATTTCTTCCTAACATTCGAAACCTTTCATTTTTTTCTTTTTAATATCACATCGCAGCTCCATCTCTGTCACCATGCAAAATCCACAGATTAGATCCCCAAACTTTATTTTGAGCCGTCACTATCTCGGTGGCGAGGTAATACGGAGTGATCAATATTGATTGCTAAGCCAACGGAAGTCGATATTCAGAGGACATTAGAGTTGGAGAAGGTTGTGCTGTTGAATTTTAATCTAGTCTAATCTAGGGCTCGTGGACATCTTCCACCACAAAATTCAAAAACTCGAGGAATTCGTCGACAAATACCTCAAACCAGACCTCGTTTGTGCCATTGCACAATGGCAACGTTTCATAGACCCTCTCCCAACTACTTATTGAAGCCATTTTCTATGGTTTTCTTTGCCGACATTACCAAGCTCCAATTGTAGCAAATTTAATTGCTCATCAAATTAAATTGTATTATGTTTCCTTTCTTTTTTTTTTTTTTTTTTTTTTTTTTTGTGTGGAGTGATTCTTGTTTTGCATAGATAAGGTGTTCGAGCAACACAAATTTTTGTATCCTTTTCTATTTTCCCTCTTTCATTATGACTAATTAAATTTTACCCGCATGTGATTTTTTTTTTTTTTTTTAAATTCGTCAATTGGGAAATGCAATCCCATTTGGTGATGTTTGGTTGTAGAAGGTGTTTTCTTGACTTTTATTTAAATTAAAGCTTGGATTTGTGGAATAACATATAGAATTTGGAGAAAATAGTGTGACTAGTCTTCGGACTTCGGTTAATCTTGGCTCTGAAGTTCGTGTAAGAGTATAACTTGAATTCATTAAATCATTCAATGTTCTTGTTTTATGACTATGGTTGAAGAAGATGTGGTATATGGACCAGAAAGTTGTAGACTATGTAGTCCATTGATCTCGAAAAATTGTGGTTGTACACCCATGGATGTATTTCGTATGAATCAATTCTACTTCCATTGACAAGGCTAAACATAATCTTGCTTTTTGTGATGACCTGTCCCTAATTTTTACTGTAATTTCCTTTTTTATTTTTTTGTGTAATTTGACATTTTTACCCTTTTGGGGAAAGTGTAATCTGACATGGATGTTGTTTTCAACTGTTGTTTCTATTCTTGGTTTCGTACTTAAATTGTACTCGTCGCTATGATCGCGTGTTAGACTCGAATCAGATCTGTAACGAAAAAATTACGCCCCATTAAGGTACGTTAACCACGAGTATTTTTGTACACGCACATACGAATTTATAGTGTCTAAAACACTGTAAGCAATCTGATTTGTACATTAAAGGTAGTACAAACTTTGAAGGTCAAACAATCCCACAAAAAGGGGATCCATGTTCCTTCTCCCTCACGCAAACAGCCAATCACTTGCCACAAATCACTATCCATAATTCCTTTTCCCGGTTTCTCTCCTCACTGCCCAATTAGATTCTTCTCTCGCGTAGCATACCGTGATTTAAAAAATGCAAGCATGTGCATGAAGGCTAGTGAATCATAAACCAAACACAATAGTTTGGGATGTAGTTGAACGAGCGTGGGTGCTTGGTGAATCAAGAAACTTCATGGATCTAAGATACCCAACAGTCAACACGCATACAATATAAGTTAGGAATGAAGACTGTCGTATCAATTGGCTATACCAAAAGATTTTTTGGCATCTAGAGGATTATTCTTCCATAGAAATTTCAAAAGATGATAAAGTTGAACTAATCAAATTTCAACAAGTTTGAAAAATCAACTATTTATATATATGAGGATCCTGATTGATGTGTTATGTTGATTTGAAGAACAGTTTTGAAGTTATGGAATGAGACAATCATTTAAAATTAACAAAAAAAAAATGTAATAATCAGAAAGTGGGTTGTCTAAATGGTGGGGTACTCATTGACACATGCACTAAAATAGAGGAAAAATCATATAGTTTACTTTTTAAGTCTTTAAGGAACAAGAGTGGCAGGTTCCAAGTTGGAAATAATGCAATTTTCATCTTAAGAGGTTATAATGTCGGTTATAAAAAAAATGTCTTTCGCACGTGAATAATAATGTGATTAAATTAGTTGTCAAATGATTTTTTTTTTTTTTTTGGTTGAACAAACGATATTATTTACACTAAGGGGGAGGGGTGTGGACTTAGCCTCACAATGGGCTAGCAATAATGTGATTCAATTAGTTTATTAAATATTATTTTCTTTATTCTTAATATAAATTCAATAGAGACAGATTTTATTATGTGGATTCAGCTGCCTTAATTGATTTATGAGGGGTTTCTTCTAGCATGATCTAAGATTATTCATTTACTTCAAATATTTGACTTTTCTTTTGTCAATTTACGCATATAAATACATATAAAACGTGTAAGTCAAGCATAGCATGCCGTGATTCAAAAAATATCTTCTACACTCGCATAAGTGTGTGCATGAATGCTAGTGTATATATATGCAAAGTTGCAAACAAAATTGCAACTTAGTCTGCTAAGATATAGCCTTCAACCAAATTGATGACTATTTGTGGATCTAACATGTTTTTTCTTTAGGTCTTATGTATTTTCTATTAGTTTAATCTTGTTAAGGGATCCGAAATTTTATCCATTTTTATATTATTAAAAAATTCAATGTTTTTATATTAAGAGGTCCGAAATAGTTAGTTTCAAAAATAGTGTACTCGTGTTCAGTTTCATAAAGTCAGTTTCAGACATAATGTACCCATGTCCAGTTTCATAAATAACGTACCCGTTTTCAGTTTCATAAATAATGTACTCGTGTTTAGTTTCAGAAATAGTGTACTCGTGTTCAGTTTCATAAATAGTCAGTTATAGTGTATTTGTTTTCAGTTTCATAAATAGTGTACCCGTTTTCTGTTTCATAAATAGTGTACTCATGTTCAGTTTCATAAAAAGTCATTTTCAAAAAATAGTGTACTTGTGTTAAGTTTCAGAGATATTTTAGTACCTATGTTTAGTTTTAGAAATAGTCAATTTTAGAAAAGTCTGTGTTCAATTTAAAAATAGTGGTAGTACCAGTTTCAGTTTGAGATATTGATAGTACTCGTGTGAAATTCGAGAAATTGTTATGTTCAATTTAAGAAATAGTGATAGTACCAGTGTTCAATTTAATAAATAGTTGTTGTTCATTTCTAGAAATAATCAGTGTTCAGTTTAAGAAATATTAATAGTTTCCGTGTTGAGTTTCAAAATAGCCAGTGTTCAATTCTAAAAATAATTAGTTTTTAGTTCAGTGTGGACTTTAGTGAACCACTAATATGACACGTGAACTAACGGGTACAACTTCAACTTTTGGGAGCATATGCATGAATGTGTCGTCAGTTATCACCTATGGTTGGTCTAAGAAAAGAATGAATTATCCTCACCGTTTCTTAAGAGATTGGTCACCCTCTCCTCTTAAAAGATGTTGACAATGCACAAATATACATACCACTTTTAGATTTGGCCAAGAGACACCGCAACATCTACTTGATAATCTTTGGTTTTACTTACAGATGTGGTGCATCTAAGATTTCCATTTATATGGTTAATGGTGTCTGATTAATCCGAAGAAGAAAAAGTCCACAAGATCTAAAACTCTGTATTGGAAAGCAAACTAGATATCATTTGATATTTCTGCACGTCTTTTATCTTGTTTGTTAGGTTTAAGGAGGCAGATTGTCTGCCCTCTTAATATGATGCCCTCTTCATGCCCTCATATTTTGTTAATTCACGGTTAAACCACGTCAATATTTTATATTGATTTTTTTATAGAGATAATAAGACAAAAAACAATAGAAATATAAAATGTTGACATGACTTAACTGTGACTTCACAAACAGAAGGGCATAGGAAGGACACCATATTAGGAGGGCAGACAATCTGCCTCTTAGGTTTAATGGGACTAATTTGTTGGGACTCCCATTTCTTTCCACATGTCCCAGAAAAAACCCTAGCCACGCGTCCAAAGCAATTTTGCTTCAAAGCAAGAGCTTTGTTTTCTTCGCCAATCAAAAACCACAAACTGAGTGAAACTCGCTTCCCGCGACCATATGCTCCATTTCTTCCGCCAGAGAACCAAAACGCAGCACAGAGCACCATAACAAAGTGGTGAAATTCGGGTTTTGGGAATGAATTCTGGTGACCGGAGGTGCAGGCACAAACTGCAGCATAAATAGACAGCCACCGTGGCTTCCAATTTTCGGCCGACCCAGAGGTGCTTAAGACTCACTCCTGGACTTGGATTTTGGCAAGCAGATGGGCAGCCAGCCCCTCCCTCCTCTATAGCTCCACCACTAGCTGCCAGATCATAGTTTCTGTTCTTAAAACAGACATATGATATTTCAACATCAAGAATAACTCCACATCTTTTCTACCAGGATCGATGATAATTGTCAGCAGCGCCTTTTTGAAAATTTATTTTTGTCTGTGTTGGGGCAAGTTTGGAAACTTATTTTTGTCCTTGTTAGGCTCTATAATCCAGCCCGTGTAGAATTTGGGCCCTTGTCCTTATGGTTAATTTTGAAGTGTTCTTGATTAAAGAAGATTATAGGGTGGTTTTTGGTTAAAATAATCTTGGTCCAAGTCATTTTCATTAAAGATTCCTATTAAATATTTGTATCCTTGATACCATTTAACAGTGCAAAATCCACTCTTTCAAGTTTATTGACATTAATTGGATACATGAATTCAGATGAATCATTTCAAAATTACATGTACGAAAATTTCAAAATTAGACACTATTTCTGGAATTACAGCAAAATCATCCATACTATCCTTGAAATGGAACTAAAATAATTCACACTATTTCTGAAACTATAACAAAATAACTCACACTATTTATGAAATTACAATAAAATAGCCACATTATTTTTGAAATTGAACAAAAAAATCACCAGCAAAATAACATATACTATTGCTTGAACTACAACAAAATAACTCACACTAATTCTAATAGGGAACAAAATAAAAAGCAGTACTAAAAGGCATGCATTCGCTCAAGGTTCATTTGGTTGAAAAAAAAAAAAGGTCTAAAATAGCAAATTCGGGGTTGGATAAGAGAAACAGGTTGTTTGGAAAAGTATCTGATATAAAATCAATCTTCATTTTCTTGCCATACGAACACTGTTTATGATTTGGACAATGTTGTTCAATTCTATATGCCCAAGTTTTTCTGAATATTATGGTGTGCATGTGACTCCTAATTATTTTCCTTAGTTGATAAGAACACAAACATACAATTGGAATTAATGGGAGATAATATTGTGGGAGTCTCTTATTAATTGAAACAAAAAGGTTTGACATGTTTTCTTTGTTGGATTTGTCACAATTAAATATTTATAACTGAACCAAAATAACTCGCATTATTTATGAAACTACAGCAGAATAACTCACTTTATTTATGAAATTGAACCAAAATAATCAACACTATTTGTTGGAATACATTAAAACTACACATATTTTGAAATTGAACCAAAATAACTCACACTATTTCTAGAACTACAACAAAAGGACCCACACTATATCTAAAGCAGAACCAAAATAACCCACACTATTTCTGGAACTACAATAAAATAACTTACACTATTTATGGAACTACAGCAAAATAACCCATACTATTTATGAAACTGAACCAAAATAATACACACTATTTCTGGAAGGAAACAACATAAACACTATTTTTGAAAATACAGCAAAATAACCAACACTATTTCTAAAACTGAACCAAAATAACTCACACTATTTTTGGAATTACAGCAAGATAACTCATACTTCTAAAACTGAACTGATATAACTCACATTATTTTTGGAACTACAACAAAATTACACACTATTTCTCAAAATTAAACCAAAATAACCTACATTATTTCTGAAAATGAACCAAAATAACTTACACTATTTATGGAACTACAACAAAATTACACACTATTTTTGAAAACTAAACCAAAATAACCCACACTATTTCTAGAAGGAAACAAAATAATTACTATTTATGAAACTATAATAAAATAACTCACACTATTTTAGAACTGAATCAAAATAACTCATCCTAATAAGTACAGTGAACTTACTTACGATAGTGACTTTAATTACTCGACTATCAATCAATTAGGCAACCAGAAGTTGGATTACCAAATTTGTGAAACCCCACCCCCAAAACTTTATGAAATTTCACAATTTCCCTACAAGTTTATGAGCAGTTTGGTCCTCTATCCTCACCCAATTAGAATTCCCTTTTCAGATTTCTCCTCCTCTCCTTGGCTGCCACGTGGCAACCCTCCCCTTTCCCTTTTCCTTTCTCTTCTCCCCGTCTCTCACAGCTCACTCTTCTCTCTCTCTCTCTCTCTCTCTCTCTCTCTCACAAACTCTCTCCCTCACTCTCGGCCCTCTCCTTCCTCTCTCAAAAACCAACCCTCTTCGAGGGTTTTCACTCAAACAACAACACAACAACAACTTAAACACCACCATCATCACCCCTGTGTTTTCAGAAACGAAGAAAGAACCCCCAAACCCTTCTCTCCGTCTCGGCCGACACTATTCATCATCTTCTCTGACGTGTTTCGTGATTTTCCAACGTTAGTAAGCTTCTCAAAACCCTTGGGATGTGTTTTAGAGTTAGATCGAAGCTTGTTTTAAGTTGTACGTGTGAATAGTAGAAAATAGTTCGGAGTAGCTTTTCCAAATTTTTCGACGAGCACCGCCTCTTTCGAGGCGTTTTCCGGCTAAATCACAATGAGTTAGCCATCTTTTAAGGTACCATTCTCTTCATCCCGTTGAGTACTACAACTTTGGTTTTTTAATCACTCAATTTGGTTGAGTAACGAAAAAGTTATGAACGTTTAAAATGGTACCTAAAAACTCGCCAATTCATTGGCCTGGAACCGGCCAATTCATTGGTCTAGCCACTCACTTATAATTGCATGTATAAAATGAAAACGAAGACCGGTCAATATGTTACTGCTGGTCTCAATAATTGAAAGTTGATTTTTTGCTAGGGACATGGATCCTCTCTAGATTCATATGTTCTAATCTTAGGGATTTATCAATCCGAATTATTGAAATTTGATCTAATAAGTACAAATTTAGGCTTATTTTAAAAGTTATAATAACTTTAACTGTTGGATCAAATTTTAATGATCCAGATTAATGGATCCCTAAGATTAGAATATATGGATCCGGATCCATGTCCGTTTGCTAGTGTTGTAAACTGGATGACTCAATCATTCTACTTTAGTCTAGTGGCTTAATAAAGTATTGATTGATTACACCATTCCATACATAAAATAAAAATAAAGACTTGTCACAATCTTTATATATAAAGTCTTAACAGTTTTTTTTTTTTTTGGATCAGAAGCTTGATCAAAAAATTTTGAACAAAAATGTTCTTAAAACAAAAAATTTCAAAAGTAACAAAAAATAATGCAGGGTATTTTCATCATTTTAGCAATATTTTCTAATAATTAATTTTTTTTGTACAATTATTATTTTTAATTAGTACTTCACAATAGACTAGTAATAATGTGATTCAATTAGTTGTTCATTAAATATTATTTTCTCTATTTTTAAACACGTTCAAAACATCTTAATAGGCGTTTAATGTTGGTTATAAAAAAAGTATTTCGCATGCACATAATAATGTGATTAAATTAGTTGTCAAATGATTGTTTTTTTTTTTTTTTTTTTTTTTTTTTTTTTTTTTGTGAACAAACGATATTATCTACAATAGAATGTAGATAGAAATTGAAAGATCGATTTTATTATGTGAATTCAGCTGGTTGATTGGGTTGTGAGGGTTTTTTTTTCTAGCATGATCTAATATTATTAATTTACTTCAAATATTTAACTTTTTTTTTGTCAATTCACGCATATAAATTCATTTAAAATGTGTAAGTCACGCGTAGCATACCACGATTCAAAAAATACATTCTTCACGCATATGAGTGTGTGCATGAAGGCAAGTTATAGATAATGGCATCCATGCTTTGACATTTCAGCTTTCATAGCCCATGTTATCATGACCAAATCTACTACTGATGCAATGCAACATCAGCTTCCACTTGGCCAATATTTTCCTACCTAAGTGATCAGCTTGTAAAAACCATGTCATATGACATATCACGGATTTGGATCTCATCTGGATTCAAGTTGTGGGGATTTAGAGAATTTTCACATCTTAACCGTTTATCATACATTGTGCGGTTAAATATTATTTTGAATTTATTTATTTAAAATTAAACATAAATAATACCTAATGAAAACTAATCGCACGATATACGATGAACGGTCATGATAGTATCCTCATCCATATATCACAACTACAGTCTACTGAGCATTCTACTACTCATGCAATATCAAACATCTTCGTGGACTTTATTGTGGCCCGTTCATTGGTCACGGTCTAAACCTCCAGGTCAGATCGTGCGGCGGAGACTGATGGAGATAAAAGTGTGATTGTGATATTGCCAGAATATTAGAGAGTGAGTTAGTATATGGTATTTGACAACTTAACCTTCAGATTGGAGGTCTGGACAGCAGTATAAGCAAAGAACCAGCTGAATCCAACTTCACCTTTTGTGTAGGTCAGCAAGAAAGTCTGAAAACCTTCAAATGCACGGTGATTGGGTGGGAGATGTAGCCTGGGCAGCCAGCTTGGGACTGCCAAAGTCCACGTAGTCGCAAGTGCTTCGCAGGATCCCTAGCCATTTGAGTGTAGTCTCTGAAATCCCCAATTCCAATGCTGCTGCTTCTTCACCAATAAAGGGAAAGGGAAAGGGTCAAGGCTTCTGGCTCACGCCTGCTCGGCTTTCCATCCCGCTGTAGTCTTTGCTGGGCCGTTAATCCCAAGGACAATTACAAGCTCTGCGTCTGGGGTTTTCCAGAGCAATTGCTGGCTACGGAATCTCCACTTCCAGGGTTCCTACGGGGAAGAAGGAGGTTGGTAATCTCTCCGGCCCATGGACACTGAATGCAGCTGACGCCCTCATCGTCGTCCACAATGCTCCGGCTCACACCACTGTCGAAATCCCCGTTACCTGTTACCAGGCCACTGCTTCATTCCACTGATAATTTTTTGAATTGGGTACTGATTGAATTGTTATTTGTGGGCTATCTTGTAACAATGTATGCGAGATGGGGAAGCTTGACTTGGGGGAACAGGTTTTCAGTATGGTGAATAAGAAGGATGTTGTTTCATGGATTCCTTGATCTCAAGTTATGGCATTCATGGATATGGAAAAAAGGCAATACAAATTTTTCAAGACATGATCAATCATGGAGTTTCACCGAGTGACATTTCATTTGTTAGTGTCTTGGGGGCTTGTAGTCATGCAGGTCTTGTTGAAGAGGGGAAAATATTGTTTGATTCTATGGTTAAAGAACATGGATTATATCCCAGTGTTGAGCACTACGCTTGTATGGTGGATCTTCCTGGTCATGCCAATCGGTTTGATGAAGCAGCCAAAGTCATAGATAATATGCGGATTGAGCCAGGAGCTAAAGTTTGGGGCGCTCTTCTTGGATCATGTAGAATACATTGTAACGTTGAGCTAGTGAGAGAGCAAGTAGAAGGCTATTTGAGCTTGAGCCTAGGAATGCTGGAAACTACGTACTTCTAGCTGATATTTATGCTGAAGCCAAGTTGTGGGACGGAGTAAAAAGAGTGAAGAAGCATTTAGAAGCTTGAGAACTCCGAAAGGTCCCAGGTCGGATTTGGATTGAAGTTAAAAGGAAGATATACTCATTCATTTCCATTTACGAGTTTAACCCACAGATGGAGCAGCTCCATGCATTGTTGGCTGAATTGTCAGCAGAGATGAAAGACCGTTAAGGAAGATATAAGCCGCAAACTAAAGTTGTCCTGTATGGTCTCCATGAGGAAGAGAAGGAACGAACAGTATTAGGCCATAGTGAAAAATTAGCAATTGCATTTGGACTCATAAATTCCGAAAGAGGGTTATTAGGATTTCCAAGAACTCAAAGTTATGTGAAGATTGTCACCCCGTTACAAAGTTCATTTCCAAATTCGCCAATAGAGAGATTCTGGTTCGAGATGTGAATCGGTTTCACCATTTCCGTGACGGGGTTTGTTCATGCGGAGATTATTGGTAGTTCCAGGTAGATATTTTTTCCTAATATATAAAGGCGAGACTTTTGAGGTTTATGGAGATCTTAAAGATGTATAGTGTAAACTAGGAACACCGTTAAGAATTAATAAAAAAATTTGCTATTTTATGATTCATATGTTGGTTTGTGATCTTGTAACTTTCTTCTCTTCTTTGTACTCAATTGGTTTGACATCCATAAATTAAATGATTGATTCGTAAACACAGACTGCATGTGCATTCTTTTCATGGTGGATGTACATTGGGACGAAGGTGGTCCTAGGACCACTCAAGGCTGGGAAAGAAGCATGTGAAGGTCCAATGGAGATCCTGCAAATATTTGGTACATGTTTCTTTTTTACCAAGTGTGATGTAAAGGCATATTCACGGCAGCACTCGGCAGTTTGTGTCGACAACATTCAATAAATGCCCTTGATAGCACTCATGAGATTGCTTCGGCAAATGTTGATATTGTTGACATATGCATAATATGGTTCGATTGGCGATAACAAGCCCACTAAGTGCACCCTTAATAAACTGAAATTTGTTTGCGCACTTTGCACTATGTTTCTATCTAAAAAACTTGGACCTCCAACATTAGGATCTCCAAAGTTCAAATTCTGAATCGGCCGTCTGAATCTAAATCCTAATTATGCATATGCAATATATTATTGAAATAAAACCGAAAAAATATTGAAAATTTCTAATAATTTTTATTATAAAACCAAAGGGTACGTTGCTCAATTGGTAAACTTCATCTTCAAACAAGGGATATGTTGCTCTGATCCAGAGTTTTCATCCTTGGAAGGTCCTGACTCCCGAGTTCGATTCTTCCTTTCCCCAATATCACATGTATAAAGAAAGAAAAAACATATTCAAACAACCTTTCTTAAATTCAGCCATCAAGAGTTGATAGCAACTTCTGAACATTTGTGCGCCATTGCGGATAAATTTAGAAAATCTGAACATGAATAATGTAATGTTCACCGTCTCTTGAGAGATTGTGCAGAAACAAACACTTGAATTCAAAGCTTGAGGAAGCCCTTCTCTTTGAGGCTTTCAATAGTGTCCCTAAGACTTACTTCCAATGGAAGAAAATCAACTCCCAAACTTTTTGCTTTTTCCTTTGATATTTGATAGCCTGGTTCACAAGGTTTGTCATCATCACATCTGCCAAACAATGCAAGAAACAGATATTCCTTAAAAATTTATCTCATTCGGCGAGCTTTGATCAATGGCGTACTTAATGAATATGAAAACTGGGAATTTGATCGACAGCAATCTTTTGAAGATCGATTCACATAAACTTGAAGAAACAAAATACAAATTTGTGGGATTTTGAAAATGAAAACTTACTTTTCAGGTGGGAAAAAAGTGGGATGGAGTTCATGTAAAATACTCAGAGCCTTGGACGTGGGTGTAACATGGCCAACCAAACAATATCTGCCACTAGCCGAAGGGACTTCAAATGCTTGAACATGAGCAAAGGCAACATCTCTGACATCACTAGATGGATAATTTGAACTGATTATACTTGGGATATCTGCGTAGAAACGAAACATTTAAAACTTGAATCGCAAGAAATACTTGAAACTTGCATCACATGAATCATCTAATTTGCTACAAAACGGCCTGCGAGCATCTACAAACAATCATGTTCTGCCCTAATCAAGAAAGAGAGAAATAATCCGGTTGTGGAAGTGTACCATTTTTGAGATTCAGAATCATCTCCACAGAGAGATTAAGAGTTGGCTGTAGGAGCGGACCAATCACATATGATGGATTGATTGTAACCAAGTCAATCCCATTTTCTGTTGAAAATTTCCAAGCAGCCTCCTCAGCTAAAGTTTTTGAAAGAAAATACCATTCCTGCACATAATTAGACATGGAAATTTCACAAATTCATTAAAGAATAAAAGGTGAAAAGTTGGAAGAAAATAATACGTATGTATGGGAACACACAAAACGTACCTTCAACTGCTCACAAATTGCTGGATCCGAATACCATGTTTCGTCAATTACCACATCAGGGTTCAAAAGTCTTCCATTCACCCCGACTGCCGCCATGGAAGATGTTAAAATCACTCTCTTGACAGTAGGAAATTTTACGCACGATTTTAGAACATTGAGTGTTCCCTTCACTGCAGGGTTAATTAGTTCTGTCTGAGACGCAGAACGAAAGAATCATTCAGTATTTACATAAAGAATATGTATACTGAAAAGAGAGAAAGAGTCCGTACCATTGGGTAACCTAGAAACTTAACAAGAATTTCACGGCAAAAGCACACTTAGTCCTCGTAATTTGATAGGGTTTCCAATCTGATCAAAGTTCAACTATATATGTAAGTAAAAGGATGAAGTACCTGCGGATCAGTGGCTGAAAGTTGTACAGGTGATGCTGTATGAAAAACACCTTCACATCCATCGACTGCAGAGTCGAAAGATCCTTCTTCTAATAAATTTGCTTTGAACAACTGAAGCCTTTCTTTTGCTCCATCAAGTGAGAGCAGATGTTCTGTTTTCTTTGAATCATCTGCATGCATACACAAAACATTCATAATATGTCCTTGAAATAATCCCAATTGCCATTCAGCACTAAAATACTCTATCCGAAAAAAATACTCAAAGAACTTGTAATTAATATCCTTGTAATAAAAGTATTTTGTGATTGAGAAAAAAAAAAAAAAAAAGAACGAAAAGAAAGTGTTTTGTGTTCTACCCATATATAGCACAATTTCTACCTCTTCCCTTGCTACATCTTCTGCCTTTACACGACGGAAATGATTTCTGCACATATTTTTTCATATTTTGCATATTCATGTTTAATTTTGTCCTGAATTTTGTTTCGATATATTCAATCTAAAAACTAAAAATAAATAAAAAATATTATTAGAAAAAGACAAGAACCCGAAGTGTGTGGAAGTCATTTTCCTTGACTATATTGCCCACTTGGCTAGTTGGCTCACTGCAAAATTCAATCCATATCTAATTATGCTCTTCAGAATTTGAAATTTCTTATCTTATATTTGTTATATCCAAAACTCAAAAAAATGCGGATCGATTTTCAGTTGAAACTACAAGTCTACGATTCATCTTCAAGTCCAGAGTAAAATGAGCATAAGTGTTCATTGTTGTAACTTGCAACAAACATTGATTTGTTTACCAAAAAAAATAAAACAAACATTTATTTTACCGCGTTAATCGCTTGTGTTAAAAGTTACATCGAAATTTTGTTTACAAAAATTTGAATTTTCCTTCGAAAAGCATTCAAAAGAAGTCTTTCGAAGAGAAATAACTGAAAAGTGCTTTTCAAAAGTTAAAATGTGCTTTTATACTGCATAGACATAGAGACTAGTAGTTTTTCGTGGAACTGGATCCTTTCCTGAGCTCAGGATGGGGATCCTCTTGAGCAGCCCATTAGGGCTGTTGAAATTTGATCCAACAACTTCAAATAAGAAGTCCCTCTAAAAGTTAATAATTAGAGCTGTTGGATCAAATTTAAACGGCCCGGTTAGGCTGCTCATGAGGATCCTCATCCTGAGCTCAGGAGAGGATCTAGTTCCATTTTTCGTTACCAAATATTGTCATAGGTATTGAAACAACTGTTTTCTATATGTATATATAAGATGAGCAAGATTATTAAACAAGAGACTAAGAAAATGGTAGGGGGGGAGATATATATACTGACTTGGTTCACGAACAGTGGCTTTGACAATATAACCTCGTTGCAGTAAGAGCTTCACCAGCCATGATGCTATGTAACCGGAGGCTCCTGTTACGCACACCAACTTCCTCATCTTCTCTCTTTAAATCTGTCTGTCTGTCTGTCTCTCTCTCTCTCTCTATGTGTGTAAGCTCAGAAAGAAGGTTTATCTTAGACATATAGTTGCCAGCCGTCGTTTATTCTAATTCGTGGACGACAAAAATGGAAACAAATAGTCGTTTATTCTGTATTACCTAAAAAATAATATCTTGAGAAACTATTATTAACACAATAAAATAACTCATAGTCGTCTTTTGTAAAATATGTTATTATATATAGTGTTTGGTTAGTCCTAGGAGAATTACATGGGTAAACTAAATTGTGTAAATCAAATAACATAAAGATTGATGCTTAGATTATTTCTTAATTATTGAGTAATGTATTTATTTCTTATTGGTGATACATAATATAGATTGCAAAATTAGTTTACATATTTAGTCTCCTTAGCACTATTTATAATATTTTAATATTAAAAAAAATTGACCATTTTTCGTAAATATTTCGCTCTATTAAATAAAAGTGAAAACGACCAATATAAGATTGCATAGTATCTAATATTCTGACCATATTTCATAAAACAAAGTTCGATTAAATATCTCATATTGTATATATCATTTTTTTTTTTTTTTTTTGTCAAGAGGTAATTTGATTACCAACAACAATACATCACAATCAAAAAGCTCAAAAATACATTAAATACAAAGAAACATGGACCCAAAAACACACAATAAAGCCCAAAGTCTACTTGGAGCCCATCACTTGCAAACCATAAAAATAGGAAAAACTCTAAGCACCCACAACAACTGGAGCTGAATTCCCCACTGCCGATACTTCCCAGAGCAGGGCACACAATGGCAGAGCTAGAATTTTATGCGAGGAGAGGTTTCACATAAATGTCCAAAAAAAAAAAAAAAACAAAGAGATGATATTGATAAGAGAGCAGAATACATGCTTGAATTGTTAGCTAATTAAAATTTTTTAGGCGCTAAATGTTTTTTTCATGTTGAAATTAATCTTCTAATATCAAGTCAATATAGAGAGTAATTAATAAAAAATTAGGGAGGATTAAGAGAAATAAATCTTCCAATATCAAGTTAATGAAAAATAGGATGGATTGAGAATTTTCAAACAAAAAAAAGAGAAAAATGGATTGAGAATTTAAAGAACAAAATATATGAAATTTTATAAATTTAGCAAAAAGTTTAAGGGAACATAGAGATTTATAAACATTAATATTGTTATGGGTTGGAATTGGAGGACAAATATATGAAATTTCACGAAGGAGAGGAGGAAAACTCAAAGTTTATTATTCTTCGTGTTGGACAATGTGAAAAAATATTTTTTGATAAAACTAAATCAGACTTTACATTTTGATTTTAAGAGTTGATTTTTTTATAAAATGAGATGTTAAATTTAGTTTTAAGATGAGTGGTGTTGGAATTGAAAATAATAAGAGACCTTTTATTTTAATTATTGGTGAAATAGAATTTAAGAATTTTTTATAGACTAAAAGAAAGATAATACTAAATTTACCAAAAAAAGAAAGAAACATATTACAAATTATTTAGAAAGGATGAAAAAGTGAGGGTAGGCCTATATGCCTAGGGGTGTAATTTTTTGCCAAATTACAATACCAAAATAGTGCCAAAAAAGTTGTACCATTAGTAATGGTATGGTATTTATACCATACCATACATTTTTGGTACGGTAATGGTATTCCAAACCATTACCAGTGGTATACCGTACCGTACCACTACTATTAATATTATATAATTTATTTATTCATTTTTATATATAATTAGGTATTATTATCATTATATATGCACTTTATATTTTTTTCATAGTCATTTATCCAATCATCTCATCCTCTAACCTCTACTTTCCCAATAAAAAAAACCTAAGCCTTCTTGTGTTGCTACTCTTCATCTTTTTACTCATCTAGCCATCGGCTTCATTTATGTTGCTCTTGTTTCGGTGACCCTCTCTCTCTCTTCGCAATCCATCTCATCTTCTCCTTCATCAAATTGGGATGTCTTCCTCCCTGACTTCGTCTATCAAGTTAATTTTTGTACAATTTTAAAGAATGTAGAGATGGAATTTAGGAATCTTTGTATTATTTTTGTTAGAGATGTTTGGTTCTTTCAGCAATTCTTCCATCTATTTACTTCTTTTTTCTTAAATGATTCTCTATAAAATTCTCATAATTAAATAAAAAAGTTTTAGAAAGCCTAAGAGAGTGGCCAAAACATGTTTGGCCCTTTGAATTGGGTTGGAGAAAAAAAAAAAATAATAATTTGACCCAAAAGAAAGTGGTAATTACCATTACCATACCATGCCAACTGAACTATTTGGTATGTCGAAATTTGGTATACCGAAAGTTTGGCATGGTAATGATAATAGATTTTGTCATACCAAAAGTTTGGTATGGTAATTGGTACATGGGTTTTGGTATGGTAATTGTACCAATACCATGCCTATCCTAAGCTTATAGTGCCTCCGCCACAAGACATCAAACCATCCATATTCTCATTTACAGAAGAAATATGCTGCTCCATCCTCCATGGACCACCAAAATGAATGCCAACAAGAAACAAGGGAATCCAACCGGAAGAGAGATCCGACATCGCCAACCAAGGCGAACATCGGGAAGGAACAACAAGGGTCAACAAGGGTGGTGGTGTGAACACCCGAGCCAAAACTCTATAAACCCTCCTGTTAAAATGCTAGAAATCATAGGAAAAGGTAGGTGAATTGAATTGTGAGTTAGTGGATATATCTAAGAACCTATTTGATACTTTACTTGAATTCAACTTTTTAAACTAAAAAACAATTTTCAAGTTTTAGACCTTAAAAACTTATTTGGTATAACTATTTTCAAAAACTGAACTCAAGTCTAACTCAAAAATATAGTTTATTATCTAAAAACACAAAAAGTGAGTTTTTAGAGTTTTTAAACTTAAACTCACTCCTTTCTTTTTCCCCCTCCTCCCCCTCTCACTCCAAATCTATCTATCTCTTTTCTTCTTTTTCTCTCCCCCTTCTCCTTTATTTTTTTATTTTTTTATTTTTTATTTTACCTTTTTTGTCCATTCTCCAATCCGCTCTCTTCATTCTCTCGGTTTTTTCCTCTCACTCCTCTTCCTCTCTATCTCCTCCGATCCACTCACTTCTTTCTCTTTCCTCCAATTATCTCTTACTTTCTTTCCTCCTCACTCCTCTTTCTCTCTAAAACCCCTCTTTTTGGATCTTTTTGTCCAATTTAAGTTGTAAGATTTAAAAATTTTAAATCGAATACCAAACAAGTTTTTGAGTCTTCAAAAAAATTGTTTTCAAGAAAAATTCTTAAGAAATGTTTTGAGAAATTATAAAAAATTTCAAATAGGATACGAAAAGCCCTAATGTTTTAGAGTTGATGATTTTGTTTTGTTGCATGTGTCTGTTAGTTGTCCCACTCCGCTATTTTTAAGTTTCTAAATTTTTATTTTGATATATATATATAAGAATATTTTGGCATTTTACATTGAACGGGTTTTGAAGTTTTTGTTACATGTGCATCTCTTTAAACCATTCAACACAATTCTATGAACATGACCAAGACATGGTTTGTGGAGTTCCAAATGAGGTACACTAAATGTGCCATGAACATGACTAAATGTGTCGGGAACATAGTGTAGTACCTCAAGTGTACAAATATAAGTAGTTGAATTTTATTTTCAAGTATCTAATCACTTATATTATGATAATTGATAAATCAAACCATGTTTCTGGTTACTAAAAAATCTCTCATCTTTGTATTTATCTCTAACAAGTTCAGGTATGTAATTAATGGTAGTGTTGGTGGTTTCTTATGGTGGAAAGTTAGCTGAACAACTTAAGTTATGAACTTAAGTAATGTTGTTTATATTGTTTAATATAAAAACAATATGCAAAATGTGTAATTTGAGTAAATAACTATAAAAGACGGAATATTTCGAAAGTTTTGATTGAAATAAGTTCGGGACAATTTGAAAAAATTAGGTTAGAAATTCAAAATTTTTGAAATCTCTAAATGCATTTCAATTTTTCAAAAATATTCGTATTTAGAATTTTCGGGTTCGAATTCACAAATTTTAGAGTGGAAATTGGAAATAGCGCTCCAACTTGCATCTCACATTTTAATTTTATTACACTAGCTATTGTAATTACAGTGTGAATCATGGCTTAATTCCGGGTTTAGACTTATTCACGAATTGGGGCGTGAAAGCTCATCCTAACCAAATTGTGTGGGTTTATAACTAGGCAATCAAATAGGGAAAACATAATGAGGTCGAATTATATAGGAGGCTTGGAATTTTATTATTTCTTGTATGCTTGTAAAGACTATTATTTTTTATAAGAAATTTTTTTATTGTAATTATATTGTCATATCCTGGTCTGGGCTCCCACCACATCTTGGGCTAGACTCTACTGTACTACGATATTGTCATTTTTGGGCCCCGACCACGTCCTCACGGTTTTGTTTTTGGGAACTCACATGAGAACTTCCCAATAGATCACCCATCTTGGGATTGCTCTATCGCGAACTCGCTTAACTTCGGAGTTTCGATGAACCTCGAAGTCAGTGAGCTCCCAAAAGGCCTTGTGCTAGGTAGAGATGAGAATATACATATAAGGCTTACAGGCTAGGGATTGGCTCTGATACCAAATTGTCACATCCCGGCCCGGGCCCCCACCACATCCCGGGCCCGCTCCACCACTGTAGCACAATATTGTCCACTTTGGCCCCAACCACGCCCTCACGGTTTTGTTTATGGGAAAACACACGAGAACTTCCTAGTGGGTCACCCATCGTAGGATTGCTCTCGTGTGCTACTCGCTTAACTTCGGAGTTCCGATGAACTTCAAAGCCAGTGAGCTCTCAAAAGGCCTCGTGCTAAGTTGGGATGAAAATATACATATAAGGATCACTCTCCTAGACAATGTGGAATATTACAATATTTTATTTTATTTAGTTTTCAATTATTTATTAAATTTTAACCCTCAATTCGGATTCGAGTTTTTCACCGATCCGTCCGGGGTATGACAACTACGAATTACTTTGGTTAGTGAACCACGTACATGGATTTTCATGTACTCAAGAAATCTTAATTTTCAACATGATAAATTCGAATATGGCTAGTTTTATCAAATTTATAAATGTGAGGGTGAATAATATCTAGTAGATACGGAATTATATATGTTTCCATAACTTCACAAAAAAAATTCGCCATTTTTCACTATAAATAAACCCGAATACTCTTCTCGAGAAAATATTAGAAATTCGTGATTTCATAGCAGCTAACGAGTCACTCAAAATGATTTAGAACAAGATAATTATTTTCGTAACACAATCAAACTAGCTATTGGTGTTGTTAAGTTTCTTTAGTCCTACAAATCTATATCATTTCAAGTTGTATATCTTTGAATATGCATACCAAGAATGATGAAGTTCATGTTCAATCGAATCGATGAATTACCAGATATTATGAATACGTTCTGCCCAGTTTAGGATATGACTAGTACATCTCTTTTATAATTACTTTAAAAGTTTTTTTTTATTGTCTATTCTAAATGTTTTATAATTACTATGCTGTAGTTTAGTGGTTGTAGGTAACCACCACAGAGTCTCTTTCATCCTCTTCTTCGTCTTCCTCATCATCAAGAGGAAGAGAGGGAGCTGCTAGCAGACTTGGAGTCGGAGGTCAAGCAGACTAGACTCCCAATCTTTCTGGATCTAATGTGGCCTGTCAACGCCGGTGGAGAAGTGTGAAGAGAATGGAGCATCGGTTGGGGCTACGGATGGACTACTCTTTGAACTTGCAAAGAAGGACAGACACATAAACTGTTTCAGAAACAAGTTTTTGGAATTTTGGAGAGGTAATAATATTCATGTGCATAGAAGGATCAGAGGGTATGTTGCTGTAATTTGTATTGCCAATTGTAAAGGAAGTTTTCGTTGTTGTAGTCAGTTTTTTAGTCAACTAATTAGAGGACTTAGCTTGTGTATGTTACTAGATTGTATAGGTTTTGTAGTTACACACAATTTTTCTTCAGACATAGTAGGTACTAAACAATACTTTAGTTTGAATATTTAACTATTCAAAATCCAAAAGCCTTTTTTTTTTTTTTTTTTTTTTTTAATTTTGGGAAATCTCGACGGTACGAGAGAAATTTTATTGATAAAGTAAAATATAAGTTATGATTAGTCAGTGGAGACATAAACCTAATCCCTCATAGTACAAGGAAAAACAAAAGCAATTAAAAAAAAAAAAAACATGAAAAAGAAGGGGGGACATAAAACCTTACCCTTTTATAAACGAAAACAATAATGGTACAATGAAAAAAGGGGGGGGGGGAGACATAAAACCTAACCCCTCTAAAAGCAAACCTAAAAGGCCTAAACCTGCAAAACAAATCAAGCAATATCACAAGTTAAGAAAAGAACATAAGAAGGTCAGACAAACATGTATGCCGAGATGCACATTAAGTTGAGAAGCCAAAGCCAAGAAACCCAGCATAGTCTGAAAACAAAGCAACATAAGCCATTACTGGAGGGGAATCATGCAATACCAAAATTGGTGAAGAAAAACCCATGTTAGCAAAATTGTCCGCAACAACGTTTCCCTCACGATATATGTGAGAGGCGTAGAAACTTGTCTTCCGAACACAGTCCAAACAAATAGACCATTGTGTACAAAGAGGCCAAGGAGGAACAAAACCAACTGATTGGAGAGCATAAATAACACTAGAAGAGTCACTTGCCAACCAAAGACAATGCCAACCCAATGATATGCAAACTTTATACCAATAATAATTGCTGATAATTCTGCAAAGAAAGAGTTACGAAGACAGATCCCTTGGCAAAAAACGCTAAGAAATTGACCATGACAATCCCTGAAAACTCATCCATAGGCAGGAGGATTAGGATTTCCTTTACACAAACCATCTGTATTAAGTTTAATCCAAGGAAACTAAGGAGAAGACTAAAGCACAAAACAAACAGTCGACACCTTGCGAGGAATAGGTTGAATCCACAAAGAAGAAATGATATGTGTGTCAAAACTTTGAGCGTAACCAGGAATAAACTTCCTACCATGCACAATCCCAGAGTATATAGACATGCAAAGGGATGAAAATATATTGGGCGACCTTATAAAATAAACTTATTTTGAGCATTGCAAATAGTTGAAATAGTAGAAAGACCCATAAAAATCCAGAGATTGTGCAACTGTTTGGAAAAGGGTTTATGTATATAAGCATCCCAAAAGATAGCCAAAGAATCAGATAAAGGCAAAGAGGTACCAAATTGACATGCTAACCATCTTTGAAGCTGCCTAGATATCCGATAACCGAAGAAAAGATGAACAGTAGATTCTTCAGAATTATAACATAAACAACAAACGGACACCCAAGAAATTCCACGTCATTGTAGTGCACCTTCGATAGGAAGTTGTCATGAAAAAGATGCCAAGCCAAAATAGATAGTTGAGGCGGAATAAAATGTAGCCAAATAACTCTGTATGTTTTCGGCGAATAATATGACAACTAGAAGAAAAGGAAATTTTCCCAGTAGACGTAGGTTCCCAAATCAATTTGTCATCTTCTACATTTAAAGGCAAAGATAAACGTAGAATCTATTGCACCACAGAAGGGAATAAATCTCCAAAATAATCTGGCAAAGACCAACTTTGAGCTTCAATAACATTTAAAACCCTAGGAAGAACTGTAGGTGAAATGACCGAAGCTAATGAAGGGCCAATAATCGGGCCATCCAACCATTTGTCGAACCAAAAGGAAAATGATCTCTTATCACCAATAATCCAGCGACTATTGTTATTTAGAATAAGCAAAGCGCGCTTCAAACCATGCCATATAGAAGATCGTAAATAGATATCTAGCTTTTTGTAAGGTGTAAGAGGAAAACGTTGGCGAGCAAAAGAATCCCACAAAGAAGAGATTGTAAAGCATCCTAGCCAAAACTAGGCAAAGCCGTCATAGTTCAAAATAACCAAATCATGAAGACCAAGCCCCCCTCATGCTTAGGTCCACATACCATACTCTAATCAATAGTTACTAACTTTCGTGTTGCCAAGTCCCCTGACCAAATAAAATTCCTTGCATAAGCAGAAATATGCTTTAAAAAGCAAGCTGGCCATTGATAAACTGAGAAGCTATGAAGAAACAAGTTTTGATAAACAAATTGTACCAACTGGAGCCGACCAGCCATTGAGAGAAGTTTACCCTTTCAAACTGAAAGTCAAGCTTTAGCCTTATCTACCAAAGCTTGGACGTGAATTCTCTTTGGTTTACCACGAAAAATGGGTACCTCAAGATAAGTGAAAGGAACAAGACCCATACGAAATCCAAGATATCTTAAGATATGCACTCTACGATGGGCATAGGTAGAACCGAGATAAAAAGTACCTTTAGTTGCATTAACAAGTTGTCCTGATGCACAACCATACTCATCCAAAAACTTTCAAAGAGAACGAAGAGATCAAGCATTCCCACGACAAAAAAAATAAATAAAAAGATCATTAGCATATAGCATATGAGTTGGAGGTTAACAACCCATGGAGTTGAAATAGCAGTGATCCATCTAGTAGAGAAAAGCAAAGATAAACCTCTGCTCAGAACTTCCTTAGCTAGACAGAAAAGAAGTGGAGAAAGAGGATCTCCCTGATGTACATCTTGAGAGCAAGAGAAAAATCCATGAGGTGTGCCATTTATCAAAATTCAAAGACGAGCTGACTGTAACAAAAGATGCACCCAATCCACAAAAATATGATAAAATCCAAAGCTAGAAAGCACGTGGAGAAGAAAATTCCAGTTTAAAGTATCAAAAGCTTTAGCAATATCAACTTTTATGCCCACATTACCACTTTGTCCATAAAATTGAAGCCTTCTAAAACTAGCCTAATGCAGTCAGAAATACGTCTACCCTTTAAAAATGCCGTTTGATGAGGAGAAATTATGCAAATGGCAATAGGGCTTAGCCGATCAGCAAGAACCTTGGGAATAATTTTGAACATAAAGTTAGCAAGAGCAACAGGCTGATACTGAGCAATGATGGCAGCCCCATCCACTTTAGGGATAAGCACTACAAAGTTGCAATTAGCATTAGGATAAAGCCAGTCACGCATAAAAAATTCTTGAACAAAAGCAATAACATCCAAACCAATAATATCCTAGCACGACTGATAGAACGAACCAGGAAAACCATCAGGTCCTGGAGCACTCGAATGATCTATAGAAAGAACTGCATTTTTAATCTCATCAGTTGAAGGTAAATAAGAAAAGGCAAGATTGCCCTCTTCATTAACCATAGGTGGAATTACACCACAAATATCTTCAATTCCACTTGGAATGAACGACAAGTTATATAAAGATTGATAATGGTTTACCACATGACCAACAATATCAATAGGGGAAGAAAGTACATTATCACCATCCAAAATAGTAACAATCTTGGAAGACGAATGCCTACCTCGAGCATAAGCATGGAAGAAAAAAAAAACAGTATTACAATCACCCTCTGTAAGCCATTTAACACGAGCACGATCACTCCAGAAAGCTTTTTGCATATGAAGAGCATCGAGGACAGCTGTCTTAGCAACAACTTCCTCGTTAAACCTCTCTTAAGAATTCCCTTAAGAAGAAATAATATTTTGGATGTTATGAAGTCTTTCATTAGCAAAAGTAACATTTCTATAAACATTACCAAAAACATTAGAGTTCCATTCTCAAGAACCTTGAGCTTTTCCAATATAATAAACATGGGACACCCATAGGCAATAGTTGACTGCCAGCACCTTACAACCACATCAGAAAAACTTGAATGTAAAGTCCACATGAACTGAAACCGAATTGGTAGGGGCCCTCGAACAACCTTAGCAGAAGATGAGAATACAAGACAATTATGATCAGAAACTACCTTGGGCAAAGCTGAACAACTAATATGAGGCCAAGACTGTAACCAACATGTGTCACAAAGAAAGCAGTCAAGACACCTCTCCATATACACACGGACACTCCAACCATTAGCTCAAGAAGAAATCAAAGTAAGGGAACAATAACCCGTAGAACACAAAACCTAAATATTAGGCAGTAAACCATTCTTGATATTAACAGTAAGCATGTAACGACCTATCCCAAAATATTGCTATTTTTATAAATTTAAAAAGTGAAATTTCGAAAATACCCTTTGAGGCAAAAACATTGACTTTTGTTAACCGCATTGTTGTGGCACGTAAGATTCATTTCCTTGACGTTTCGTTGTTACGAACGCATGGGTGCAAGAAGAATGGAATTTGGAGTTACGATGAATGTTTTACGGAATTCAAAACTTAAGGGCATTTTGGTAACTTTCAAGTAAAGATATTTTCCACCTTGGATCACTCCTGGGATGACACGTGGCAGTTTTGCCCCCATTTTCTGCGGATGTTCTTCCTGCGATTCCCCCCTCTCTCTCTAAAACTCTCTCTCTCTTTTCCCCTTCCTTTATCTTTGTCTCTCATCGGTAAACATTTTCCCTTTCTCTCTGTTAGTTCCTCTTTCCCCCGAGCACACTCATGACACCATCACTACTCGTCATTCTCTCTGGTGAGCACCACGAACCACCACCATCCTCTGGCCTTCTCTTGCATCCTCAAACTCGAACGAAGGGCACAAATCACCGAGCTAGGATGCGAAGGAAGAACTTCAGCAAGATTTCTCATCTTTCTAATTTGGCTGTTTTGGTAAAGGTTAATAACTAAAACAACTCACGAGGTTAATTTCCAGATTCCGGCAAGAAACCCAACGGCTTTTGAGCCATTTTCATGACCTCCAATAGGTGCATCGGTGGGAAATGACTCAATCTTCCCTAGTTTGAGTGGCTCCCGGGAAACAAAATATCTATGAGTGGACCCCTTCTTAAATTGGATGTTATTATAAAATATTAGGCTTGCATGCATTTCATATTTCATGAATGAAGCATGTTTTATATGATGTTTTACGGATTTCTATAGTTATGATTTATTTAAATTGTTTTTACAAAATATTTATGATTTATCGAATTTACGTTTTACTAAAGGTTAAGAATTATCGGATTCTCGTATATGAAATTCTATGGCTTTCAAATATGATTTGTTTTACGGATTTATGAATATGAGTTATCATGGAATTATGAGATGAGTCTTTGAGCTTTTAAGATCCGGTTTTGATGTGAGATTTTTGAGGTATGTTTTCGATGCTTATCTAGTGGGTTATCATACAACACATACACACAACCGAGTATGTAGATGTCTATGGCCATAGGACACAGTTGATGATATTTATGATATACCTCTAGCTTCATTAGCCCGGGGCTAGTGTCGGTGTGATATGTTATATGTATATGTTTCTTCTCTGGCGTAACCCAGAGTCGTACAGCTTCACCTTCGGGTGATGGACCCACTGCATATACATATATATAGATACATCCCTTCTTTGGCATAACTCAAAGTCGTACAACTTCACCTTTGGGTGATGGACCATGATTTCTTCACTGGCGTAACCCAATGTCATACAGCTTCATCTTTGGTGATGGTTATGCCTTCGGGTCACTATGATACCCCTAGTGAGTACAACATTGATGAGATTTATGGATTTGCCCTCGACGACGATAGCAGCATCATTGAGCATTATTTTACACGTACTTATTTTACAAATGTTTTTCATGGCATACTAGAGTTTTTAGAAAACCTATTATGTAGTATTATATGTGTTTTCAAAATAGGGGGTTAGTATGTTCATAAATAAAATGGTTTTGTTATTATTAGTACTATTATTATAAGCTTTGGTCCACTCACTCTTTTGATTTTGTGCCCCCTTCAGGATTTAGGTTCGAGGCACACGATCTTGGCATCAGGGTACTTTCGCTTATGTATCTTTGAATCTTCTTAGTGTAGGACTTATTCCTTTATTCGTACCTTTCTATAATAATTCTTTCAATTATTTTTTATTAGTTGTATGCTCTGAATACGGTTCTGCATTATTATATTTCTTTCTAATCACATATTTTAATTTGTATGCATGTTTAAAATGGCTTCGTCATCTTTGGGTGTCGGCCAACACGTGTCTGTCTTAATATTTAGGAATATCATGATTGGAGCGTGTCAACGCAAAGAAAGACCTAATGAATTCCAATAAGATGAAGGAATAGAATTAAAAGAAACCATAGGTTCGGAAATGCAAACCAAATCCGGATGATGGGAATGATAGACATTGGAAAGCTCCGTACGTGTGTCAGAATTACAATATTCCAGTAAACTAGCTTCATTTGAAGGTAGCAATAACTTGTCTTTTTACCCTATTGACTTGCCTAGTTGCATCATCTTTTTATTTTATTTTCTTTTGTTATTTTTTTTCTGCTGAGATTTACTTAAAGCTAAAGTCATTTCGATCCATCCCTACTCCACAACACTGACCTCTCTTGTTAAATAAACTAGGTGGGACATCCCTATCAACCTCGTAAGCAACATGGTCACTATTATTTCCTTCAGCAGGCTCACATCCAATCTCCCATTAAAGGGGACCATTTTAAATGCGAAGGTGGGAATAGAGGTATTACCAATACTATTGGCTTGTTGTAACTCTAGTCTGAATTTGTTAGTAAATGCCCATGATTTTCTGTCTGAATTTAAATATTTTTATCTAAAATAACAAAATTAACATAAAAAATATATAATTGGATAATTGGACTTCGTCCTAACCAACCTATGCTTTTGGAACTGGATCCAAAAGCCCGTAACTTATTTTGTAGTCTTTATGAGCTGGGTTGAATCTCAATGTGCATTTTTGATTTTTGATTTTTGATTTATTTTTGTAAGTTGCCTTCCTTTTCAAGGGTAAATTGCCTTCCTGCAAGCAAAAGAGCAGTTGAATCCCAAGGGGCGTGAAATTGTGTAGAATCTGACTCGAAGAGAGATAAAGTGGGAGATGAAGGAAGGCTTGTTAGAGTTATGTAAAACTAGTCCTTCTCTCCCCCTAGCAAACAATTTTTTTCATGTTAGTTATATCAGAGAGGGAGTTGGATACATAATAGAGGTATGGTAGAATTCACCGTCAGTGGATGATCGAAGGGCCTCATTTCATTTCGCCCGTTGGCCCCTATAGCTAGGGCTGGCCATGATTACACCATGTGTTTTAATAGAAATTGTGGGAAATTTTATTTTTTAAATTATTAACTTTTTAGCATACATGTTCTACAATTTATATAATGACATGTAATATACCACTCATTATACCGGTCACATTGAAAAATCTCTGAAGTAGAAGGAACTTCTGCTGTCTCCTATTTTGTGTCTCCTTTGTATCTCATTTCTAATTTTTTTTAACACTTGTCCCTCTATTTAACTCCATATCTAACACTATTAAACTTTCAATTAAGTTTAATTAAAAAGACTAAAAATTGAAGTTAAACAAAAAAACCAAAATCCCAACAGCAACCCTTCCCAACCAACATCTCCCAATCTCCTCGCCACCATGCTTGTCAGCTGCATTTTCTCACCATCGGCAAGGTTTCCTTTGTTGGGGATGTATGATCTAATTATACTCCAAGCATTCTTTCTTTCTATTTATCACTCTTCCTCTCTCTCGTCGGCGAAGCCGAATCGGATCTTGGAGTCGGCTTTGCGTCGGTTTAAATCTCGGTGTTTGTTCAATCCTTACAGATTTCACCATCTGCTGGGTTTCCTTTCTTTGTATTTATCTCTCTTCCTCCCTCTTGTCGGCGAAGATGAATCGGATCTTAGAGTTGTCTTTGCGTCGGTTTAAATCTCAACATTCGTCATCGGTTCAACCGTTACAGATTTCACAATATTCAATTGATTAGATATCTTCCTTCAATCCCCAAATCCTAATAACTTGACAGAATGTTTGCTAGTTCTATAGTATGCCGATCGGCGGCAATGGGTTGAAGTGGGTGGAACTCAGGAGTTTATTCTTGATTTTTGTATTACTTTAATTTTTAGTTTTTTTATTTAATTTTATAATAAATTAACAGTGTTAAATTTGAGTTCAGTTAAGGAATACGTGTCAAAAATTAGAAAATGAGACACACAGAAGACACGAAATAGGGGACATTATATCCGTGGCCCTCCATTTAGGGCACTAATAGAGTGGTAGCTAAAAAATGTGTGGGTTCCGCTAGAAAGATGATCAGTTACAAAATGGTCAATTGGTAATCACATCACAGCGCATCAAAAAAGTAATAATGGAGTTACAAATCCTAGACAAATATGAAATCAGAAATCATGGCGCCTTTGGCATCTTATGTCAACTTTGGCTGCTAACCTTTTTGTCAACTTTGGACAGATATGAAATCATGCCATTTAGGGCACTAACATAGTGGTAGCTATTTGAATCTTTTAAGATGTGTGGTTTTTCGTTAGAACGATGATCAGTTGCAAGATGCGTCAACTGGTGATCATACCACAACTCATCAAAAGAGCAACATTGGAGTTACAAATCTAGACAGATATGAAATCAGAAATCATGGCACCTTTGGCACCTTTTGTCAACTTTGGATGCTCACCTTTAATCCCTTGTTTTGGGGGATACACGTGTAGATTACTTTAGCATTGTGTTTGATGTAATCCCTTAAATTAAAGAGTCCTTGTTAGGATATAGCTTTATCCGGTCTGTAGGTTTTAGTCTAAGGATGGTTGGTTGTAACCAGTCTCTTTTGCTTTATATGTGTTATTGTACATTCACACAAGATATGAAATATACCAGAAACTTAAACCAAATTTCTACAAGTAAACTAGCGGTGTATTTTCCTAGTTTGGATCTAGTGTTCTTAAGCTTTGAGAAGAATGCATTCGACAGAAAATTCACTTATCAAATTTTGCGAGAGTAGAAGGTCCTGAACTACATCTAGGTTATTTAGTAAGAGAAATCTGCTGCGTCCTTCCTTCTAGAGAGTGAGTAAGGACAGCTTGAACATTTAGCTTGGACCAACTCTGTGCCATTGCCGGAAGTTCATAAGAATTGACAGTTGTGCATTTGTACGAGGGCATGTCGCATAGGCACTTGTGGCCTGACGCCTGCAACGGCAGACACATTGAAGAACGACGAAATTGCAAATTAAGATTTCTTTGAAGACAGTAAAGCAAAACAGCTTCAACTTGATCTTTTTTATTTGGAGTTATTTTGAAACATTACATATTACACATGACTCATGAGCCATATACGAAAGATCCAAAAGCAACTTTTGAGCATGTTCTTAAGACACTTCTGAGGCACTCTGCAGATCACATTAAAAGATTTAACCGGAAAAATATAATGTCCAGCATCTCTTTGGAATACTAAGGCCTGATTTGGTACTGAGGTGATTCTGAAAAAAGCTAGTATCAAAAAAAGCTAGGAGTTATTTTTGTGTTTGGTAAACATTCAGCTTCAGTTTTTTTTTCACAATTTTGGATGAAAAAAAGCCAAAAACAAGAAGCTGCAAAACCCAGCTTTGAAAAACCGACTTTTTTTCACATCTGTTTTACATAAAAGTTTACCAAAACTATAATACTATTTTTTTTTCAAAAGCACTTTTACAAAAAAGTTTACCAAACACTCTGCTGCTTTATTTTACAGCTGCTTATTCTCACAGCATAGCAGAAACAACTTTTTTTCAAAGCACATCAATACCAAACTAGCCCTTAAGCACATAACAAACTTCATTTCCCACTTATTTGAACACCTCGTGCACTAAATTAACAAATTGCTGCAGGTTGCAGAATTCAAAACTTGAGGAAGCCCTTCTCCTCGAGGCTTTCAACAGTGTCCTTGAGACTCGTTTCCAGAGGACGGAAAGTGATTCCCAAACATTTTGCTTTCTCCTTGGACACTTGAAACTTGGAGCCAGAAGGATTGCCAGGCTCAGGAAGGCTCAATGTGGGATAAAGCTCTTGTAAAATCTTTAGGGTATCGGGACCATCAGCAACTTGTGCTACTAAACAATATCTACCACTAGCTGAAGGAACTTCAAATGCTTGAATATGAGCAAAGGCAATATCTCTAACGTCCACGAATGCGTAGTCTATAAAAGGTGTTTTGATACCTGAGCACAAAAGAGAAACAAAACAGAATAAACCACTTGCATCACAAGGAGTAGTGTTTAAACATAAAGGGGGTGAATTGTACCACTCATTAAATTCAGAAGAAACCCAACGGAGAGATTAAGAGTTGGCCGTAAGAGTGGACCAATCGCAAACCCCGGATGTATTGCTACCAAGTCAATTCCATTTCCTTTGGCAAATTTCCAGGCGGCCTCCTCAGCTAAAGTTTTTGAGAGAGGATACCATTGCTGAACAAATGAAGAAGGAAGTTGTTATGAGTTTGTAGTTCATCATCATGTACTGCTTTGTACTGTGTTAAGCTTATCTCTGTCCAAAATTATTCAATTGTATGGGAACGCACGTACCTTGATCTCTTCGCAAAACAGTGGATCCGAGTACCATGTTTCATCAATAACCACATCAGAGGTCAGAGGTTTTCCATTCACCTTTACTGCAGCCAGAGAAGATGTTAAAACCACTCTCTTGACAGCGGGGAATTTTGCGCATGATTTTAGAACATTAAGTGTTCCTTTAACTGCAGGCTCAATTATTTCTACCTGAAATATAGAGAAAAGAAATATATCATTCTAGTTTCTACCTCATTTCGCTTGAAGGTGTATCGATTTGCTATGCATTCGCAAGTGCACACACACAATACACTATTTGATGTATGCATGAAGTGAAGGGACAGACCTGTGGGTCAGTGGCTGAAAATTGTACAGGCGTTGCTGTATGAAAAACACCTACACATCCATCAATTACGGCGTCAAATGATCCTTCTTCTAATAAATCCGCTTTGAACAAATGAAGCCTCTCCTTGGCTCCATCTAATGAGAGCAAGTGTTCTGTTTTCTTTGCATCATCTGTAAACACAATTATTGAGTTGAACTAAGAGTGGCAAACAATGACTAACTCGCTATGAGGTTTCAATTGGCACCGAAAAACAAGAACAAGAACAATAAAAAGAAAATAATTGGATGCACGGGAGATGTCGTTGGTACTCCAAAACCCTAATGAAAAAAAAGGAAATAAGAAGGCGAGGTGTGCACGATGATTATTTTGGATACCCAACTTTTCTTTTGGTAAACAAGACAATATGCAAAACCCAGAATCTGAAATATTGAATGAATTGTTTGAAGTTGAACATTATATATGAGCAAATATAGAAATACTGACTTGGATCGCGAACAGTGGCTTTGACGGTATAACCCTTTTGCAGTAAGAGCTTCACCAGCGATGATGCTATGTAACCAGAAGCTCCTGTTACACATACAGTCTTTGATTCTCCGGTACTCATCTCTCTCTCCCTCTCTCTCTCTAGCTAAGAATTAAGCTTAATTTGATTCAGAATTGTGTTTTTCATGGTGAAAAGTCAGCTGGTATTTAAAGTTCAATGTTGCCTGTCTTCTTCAGCTCGGGGAAGAGGATATCCACTTTTTCGGATTCTAAGCATCTCCGCATTCTAACTCTTCATCATATATTGTACGATCAATTTTCTTTAGGTATTATTCATGTTTAATTTTAAATAAAAAAAGTTAAATAATTTTTTATTGTACGATACACAATGAATGACTAAGAGAGTTGATTGGGTGCCCAGTTTGAGGGTAGGGTTAAGATAATGTGTGTGGAGGAAATTTTCAGGGTACCAGGTACCCAACCTGACCTAGAGTACCAAACCAATTACAGGCAGGCATGCGGAGAAATTTCTCATGAGTGTGTTGGCTGCAGGAGAGAGGGTGGGGTCAAGGGATTGTATCTCTCCCTCTTTGTCACCACTCTTCTTCTTCCATTTCCCTTTCCCTCCATTTGGGATTGTGTTGGGGGTTTTGTTTGTAGCTTGCGATTCTACGTGTGGTGTTTTAATTTGGTTTTGTTTTCAGTTTTAGGAGATCCTGGTTTTTCGTTTTTTAGGGATTTTGTTTGAAGCCTTCGAAGGAGTCTATGCTCACACCCTATGATAGCAGTGGTGAGCTTCCCTTTCAAAAATTCATTTTCCAATATTTAGGGATTATGAAGTGATTTCGCTGCTTAACTTGGGATTGAGGTTACTTTTTTCTTATAATAAAAATCTGCGTATGCCACCCGGAAGCTTCACTCTAAAAAATTTCTTTTGACAACCCGTCCCGGATTTTACAGAACGGAAGGGTATTTTTAGTAAATTCATTTGGGTTGTGGGATATTTGTTTAAAATATTGTTTTTGGTGTTAAATGATGTGCCCAAGGGGCCCACTCTTGATTTTGGTTCCCTGACTCTCCCCTCTCCTTGCCTGCCATGTGGCAGCTTTCTCTCAGACCTCACTCTCTCTCTTCCTCACTTTCTCTCTATCTTTCTCCCTCGCTACATCCTTTCCACCCCCCCCCCGAAGTGAGGGATACTTTAGTCATTTTCTATTTTCTCAACCTGTTTGGTTAACTCTTGAGATGTTTAGGTAGAACTTAATTCCACAAGAACGTAGGCGCAAACAGATCTTAATTCCGAGTTAGAACGGAGAAGTTACGAGCCCTGGAAGTAAGGAGACCTTTTAGACGTGGACTTACTATTAGTAGTAAGTTTCCAGAGTCTATCTGCCCAAATTAGCAGGTTTCCATTTAGGGAAACCTGATCCAAAGCCCAGAAACCCACCCAAATTGATCCCTGCGACCTCCCATTTTCCAACACCAATTCCGGCCAACTCCAGTGGAATTTTTCGACGCCACCACCTCCATCTTGAAGCTCTCACTTCCCTTTACAAAACCCACCCAAGAACCACCTCGATTAATGTTATGATTGTGATTACCTTAATCGAAATTAGAAGCTTATTAGTACTTTAATCAATAGTTAATCAAGTTGTTTTGTTATATAGCCAGCTGGCATTTGATGATAGTGGAAACATATATGTAACCAGTTGGTTGGATGGTTCTCCAATGATCATTTGAAAAATATAATACAATATTACAAAACAATTTTCTCTCTCTCTCTCTCTCTCTCTCTCTCTCTCTCTCTTTCCCTTTCTTCCTCCACCTTGTTTGGTTAACTTACAGGTTGAGAAAAGGGTCTCGGAGCCTTGGTGCCATCATTGGCATCAGCCTCGTGATCCTGGACTCCTCCTTGTCTGACCCGCCACACAACCAACTCTCGTTTAACCACCATGGATGCGTGTTTGGAAGGCATTGAAGCTGCTTTGGCGGTAATTCCTCAGGTCATTTAGACCTATATTACAGCCAACAACACTTCGTTGACAGCGCTTATGGATTCCAAACTCACTATGAGGAGGATGTGGAGAAAATTGCCTCAGGACCCATAAGGGACACTATGAATTTTTGGTAATGCCATTTGGGTTTACCAATGCCCCAGCAAGCTTTCAAAGCTTGATGAATGATATTTTTAAACCCTATCTCAAGCATTTTATATTGGTATTTTTTTGATGACATATTAGTCTACAGTAAACATGGGAAGAGCATCTATCTCATTTGCACCAAACCTTGGAGTTGTTATTGCAACACTAGTTGTATGTAAAGAAGTCTAAATGCTCTTTTGGCAGCAACATATTGAATACTTGGGTCACATAGTTTCCAGTGAGGGAGTTGCAGCTGATCCAACTAAGATACAAGCCATATTGGATGGCCAATCCCTATGAATGTGAAGGAGCTGAGGGGGTTTTTGGGGTTGACAGGTTATTACAGAAAGTTTGTACAAGGTTATGGTAAAATATGCCAGCCTCTATACCAATTCACTAAAAAAGATGGGTTTATATGGTCTGAGTCAGCTTTTCAAGAATTAAAAAGGATCATGACATCCTAAGGTGTTAGCCCTACCTGATTTCTTAATTCCATTTGTTATACAATGTGATGCTTCTGCAAATGGGATAGGAGCAGTCTTGCAGCAATAGGGAAAACCCATTGCTTTTTCCAGTAAGGCTTTGGGACCCAAAAACCAGGCTATGTCCACTTATGAAAGAGAACTTTTTCTCTCTTTCTTTCTTTCTCTCTCTCTCTCTCTCTCTCTCTCTCTCTCTCTCTCCCTCCCTCTTTTCCTCCACCCTGTTTGGTTAACTTACAGGTTGAGAAAAGGGTCTCTGAGCCTTGGTGTTATCAATTAACCACCGTATATGGCGGTGCAAGGCCACAAAAACCTATGAAAACCAATAGTGCTCTAGCCATCCTTTTCATTTTTCCTGTGAATCGGCAAAACGATCGTCGATGCCACCACTTGGAACTTGTAGCCCATCATCCTAGGAGTAAATCCCAACCAGACTTGACCCCGTTGGATCACCGTAGGCGGCAAATCGACGCCAGGAAGCTTTAGGCACCTACTAGCTTATCGGCGAAATTGACCATCTTCCGTCCACTTTTGAACTTCATGTCAGGTATAAAACTTGTTCCTCTTATTGAGCTCTATCTTCCTTTTTTGATAGAATTTGAAGTTAGTTGAGAAAGTGGGTTTCCGGTCGCCAGAAACCACCATGCGCGGTGGTGCGTGTGGCGGCACGTGGGGAAAAGTCAAAGTCTATGGATTTTGGACAGCGAGACGGTCTCGATGTCTTGAACTCTTATCCAAAGTCCGTTCGTTGAAATTCAATACGATGGTTCGATTATTCAATTTTTCAGATAATTGTTCTGCCGTACGATTTTCATAATTAACGACAATCCGACTGTTGGATCGTCATGCAATTTTGTGAGCACCTTAGTTATTAGTTGTTGGACCTTTGATAACTTACAGATCGGGAATCTGATGAGGGGATCTTCCGAATTGAATAACCTAGGTTTATTGACCTTTATGACCCTTGATCGACGTTTGGCTTTTTAGTCAATGTACCCTATTCTAGTGTGTAGTTATTTTTAGAATGTTGTTGAGGTTGAGCTTAGTTGGCTCATCATGAGCTTCGCAGCTTATCCAGGTTTTTCTTTGCCCGGTGTGCCATTCCTACAGTGTAGGGTTATTTTGAAGTAGCGGTTAGTGAAGAAGATTGCATGTGGTGTAGTTGTGTGGGCAGTGCACTCGAGAGTAGGATTGCCGCCATTTGTTGTAAATTATTTTCACTAACCTCTGATGTATATTATATGTATGAGTCTCAGTGAATCTATGTATTTTACATTGTACCACTATTGTCCCTCTATCATGTGTCAATTCCGGGCGTATCTCAGGATCGGGGCGTGACATTGTCTCTATTAGATTGTTGTTTTTCAATTTAAATTTTACTCTTTTCCAACTTGCGTGACAGAGATTTTTCTTGAAGTCATTTCGTTGTTTGTTTTCCTTTGAAGGATGGTTGTGATTCGGTTGGTGCTGTTGAGCTCTGCCCATGTGTCAATGGGCACTGCTCATTTTTGTGAATGTGAAGCATGCCATTGGTGATGCAATATGTCTAGCCAAGATAGAGATGGTCTTTTAAAGTTAAAGATGGATGTAGATGGGTTGCATGTCCGATTTGTGTTTTCTCTTTTTTCTTTCACCTACGTTGGTGTTGCCCGCTGCTAATTGTTGCCAACTTGCTTCATAGGTATTTCACATCATGTTATCATCGGGTTTGATGCATTTTTTTTCCTTTTTCTGAATTGTGTGATTGGCATCTTCTGTTTTGTGCCACCTTGCCTTTTCTTAATTATTTATTTCTTCCTCTCTTTGGTCCAAAAAATTTATGGACAGAGGATCCTCAATCTCTTGCTTCACAACAAATTTTATGTTTCGCTTTTTACAGCAATTAGGTCGATTTAAGTTCTGTGGGCCAATGTTTACACGATATGCTGTGTTTGTTTGGCTACCATATCGATTTTTGTCTTTTTTTCCGTTAAATGGTTAGGTTCATTCCCGCATGAGAGAGGTGTGTGTTTTTGCCATCAAACTGGTAGAGAGGGGTCTTAATCAAATATCATGCCATCGTGTTATTTTGTTTGCATCCATGGAACCATACATTTACTTCGTTCCATGCTTTTTTAGTAATTGTTTTTTAATTTTTTTGGAATTATTTTTTCCAAGCCTAATAATCATAGCAAAGCTTTTTCAAAAGAAATTTTTTTAATGTATTGCAAAATGGATAATGGCATAAAAAAAAAATGATGCGGGTATCTTGACCACTATAATAGGTTTTCTTTTTGGCAAGTTTGTGTTTCTTATTCGCATTCATGATTTTGTAATCATTTACAATTGCTTTTGCATGATATCTCATAAATTGGATGTGAATATATTTATTGTATTTTAACTTTCTTAGCTAAGCAAATGATTCGATTGATAACTTGAAGTCGATTTCTTTTCTTTATGTCTACATATTAGAGGGGCAACGAGGATGGGGGTTGAAGTCGAACGCATGCGTGGAACAGATTCCAAGTTTATTCAGTAAGTCACTAATTAAGTCAGATTAAACTGCCTTCATTTCCTTTTGTGTTCATGGTCTAATTTTATTTGGATGATTTAATTCTATGTGATGATTTCTTGTGGGTTTTTTCCATTTTGTATTTTAAATATGTTTAAGGTTAAAGGAGTCAGCAACGAAATTTTGGATGTCGAAGAGAAGAAGCCTGATATTATTTCTTATTTCTTTTTGAGTGAGCATCTCTTTCTTTTCTTCTAATTCTGCTTCTTTCTTTTTGTTGTCAAATGTTTCAAAATTTCAACTCACATGTTCGTGTGCATTGTTGAGGAGTTGATTTTGCCATTACTAGGTCATCATCTGTTGTTTTAGTAATTGTCTCTTTATTTTTTTTTTGTATTATTTTTCACAAAACCTAATCATCATAGCAAAGCTTTTCCAAACAATTTTTTTTTAATGTGTTGCGAAATGGATGATACAATAAAAAACTACGATACGGGTATCTTTGCACACTATAATAGGTTTTCTTTTTGGCAAGTTTGTGATTCTCATTCGCATTCATGATTCCATTATCATTTACATTTGCTTCTGCATGATTTTTCATAAATTGGATGTCATTGTATTTATTGTATTGTAACTTTTTTGGCCAAGCAAATGATTTCATTGAACAACAGATGCATCAATTACATGCTGCAAGTGTACGATGGTGACGGCATGACGGTGCCTTCAAATGATCGCTTTCTTTTTTTTTTTTTTTTTTTTTTTTCTTTTTTTCTTTTGGGTTTTTGATAGATTACATTAGATTTTAGATTTTATTATTGTTTATTTGATGAAGTTCTCGATTAAGAGCAGTTACACTTATGTTATTGTTCAGGACTAGCAACTATAAAAGTACAGTGTGGCAAATTCTCTTATTTACGTCTAAATTTGAACGGTTTATTGTATCATATAGGAAAGTTGAAAGGGGAATATGAGATGATATTGAAGAAAGCCATGCAAAGCGTCTGCCTGCTTAATTCAGATGCCACAACTTCGATTATT